>NC_077227.1:589765098-589907598 GCF_027887165.1 Monodelphis domestica | reverse complement strand
TTCCTGTTAAAATGTACCTGAAACCTGGACTTCTGGAGCTAGCCTGAAAAAGAAGGGCCAGTTATTGCTTTTTATCATTGAGTATTTGTAATCAGCATATGGTACAAATCAAGGCTTGATTTATTGTTTTGTTTATTGTTGCTGCAGTTGGCCTACAGCACTCCCCAGTGTAGACAGAACCAGATTAAAATGTCACTGGGAAATATTTACCAAAAAAATGTAAATATATACAATAGAATATTGATAATGCTGTTTTTTTTTAATTAAAACTTTACCTTCTCTTAGAACCAATACCAGGTATTGTTCCTAAGGCAGAAGAGTGGGAAGGCCTACGCAATGGGACTTAAGTGACTTGCCCAGGGTCGCACAGCTAGGAAGTATCTGAGTACAGATTCGAACCCAAGACCTCCTGACTCTAGGCATGATTCTCTATCTACTGAGCCACCTCACTGCTCTGCTATTTGAATTAGAAACCACTGATCTAGACTTAAGAAAATGATGGAGAAATGTGAATGCAGATGAAACTTAAATATGGGAGGTACATTTTTTTTTTTGGAAACCTAATATCCCTTAGAGAAAGGGAAAGGAATTTGTCCCTCTCCCACAAATACGGTATGGATTAATTTTCTTCTCACCTAGAGAAAAAGGCGCATTTTTGTGGCTTAAAACTTGGAGGCAGCTAGGTGGCACCCTGGATAGGGTGCTAAGTCTAGGGTCAGGAAGATACATCTTCCTGAGTTCAAGTCTGGCCTCAGACATTCCCTAGTGGTGTGGGCCTGGGCAAGTCCCTTACCTAAGCCTTACTGCTCTTTTTTTTGTCTTGAAACCAATACAATATTGATTCTAAGATGGAAGATAAGGCTTATTTGTTGTTGTTGTTTTTTAAAGGAAAGTTCTGGAGTTTCAAGAGGGAGGACCTCGATGGGAAGTATAGAGGGAGCCCTCAGGCAGCTACAGATAACAGGACGATGTCCTTTGACTCCTAGCCACCGAAGGAGACCCTAAAATGGAACTCAGAAAGACTAGATAATTCCCTCCCCCTTCCCCACCTCAACCATGACCAGACCGCCTTGGCCTGTATTCCCAACACAGGTAGATGGAGAGCCAGAATGCAGGCAAGGTTTAAAAACTATTTCCCCTTCACTAAAAAGATGTTTTCCTTGGGTATTACTGCTCAGCAGAGCTGACTGTCCACATGAGTCATGACAAAACCCAACTAGTACTTACGGGTCATGGAATGGGATTTTTCTGCTATTAATAAGATGTGCATTTATAAAAAGTCAAATTATCCAGTGCCCCTCGTTGGATCCCACTGCAGCTGTCTGCCTCGCCTCCTTTTCCTTCCGGATACTCTTCCTTTGAGCTGAAGAAGCTGAGTAATATTTCTCTCCTTCCAGACCTAGGAAGAGGCAGTGCCTCACTGCCCACACAGATGGAGTGCAACTTCAAAGACGCCTCCCACCCCCGTCCGGGGTCCGGGTTGTGCAGTGCTCCCCAAGGACAATGAGAACGAACTCTACAACGTCACCATCTTTGCTCTCTCCAGTTCTGAGTTGGAGAAAATAAAGGGCATTTGTCAAATTCGGCTCTTTTGCCCTACTTTAACCTTCTCTGTTTCTAACTTTCTCTCCTGTTAAGTCGGCTAGAGAAACCAACAATAAAAGCAACTTGATGTTCCCTCCTAGTCAAATGACTTCTCCAAGCATCAGTTGGCTGCTGTAGAAAATGGGAGTCATGGCACTTCCCAGATCAAGCTCCCAAGATTGCAGCAAGGAAGGGCTCTCGGAATGTGGGACGGGGTTATTATTACTGATGATTGGCCTGATAATGTTTTGGAAAACAAAACAAGTCATTTAGCTGAGCTTATCCCAGTGGTGATCAATCACTCTCTATTGACTTCCAGTCAACACTATATTTAGTCCCCACATTCATCTCATTGCAATGTCACTTTGGGGGGCTTCTTATAGAGGCTTGTCCTGATTAGATCAATGAAAAATAATAGAAGACACTGCTAAAAAAATGCCGCGTCAATTGTCCCCACTCCAAGCAATGTTAAAGTATAGATTTAAACTTGATCTTGACCAGAAAATATGTTAGGATGCTGTTTGCTGCATGTAACCATTAACCACCCCGGTGCTGGGCACCCTGGCATGGGTATGAGCTGCCATAGGCAGGCCTGGTAAAAGCAAGTTCCAAGCAGCTGAGCTTCAAGCAAACAATTCTGAACCACTCTGGCCTTTCATCTTATCATGATGTCTTACAGTTAGGATGTGGTTACCTGGGTAACCGAGGTACCAGCAGAGATAGCTACCCTCCCCTGGCTGTCCATATGCTTCTTACCCTTTCTTTGTAATAATAGATCTTTACCTACAACTCTGCTCTCCCTGTTGGGAAGATCTTATCATTTTACGTGTTGCTGCTGACAGAGAATTTTCTAACATTTATTTTACTTAAAAGAACAGGGCTTTCTCTTCTTTCTTCAACATTTAGAAATTACTTTGGACATATAACAGATTACTTAAGAAGCAATTCCCTCATAAGAGTGCTTCCAAAAGTATAGTAAATTTCAATTATACAGACTGCAATAATCCAAAATAGACCATCTTCCTTTTTTTTAATATTCTACTTTAAAGAGAAAGGGTATCACCAAAAAAAGTGTTTCATGGACTTAGTGCAATAAGAACATTCATATTGCCCATCTTCTGAGGTCCAGGTCCCAATTTTATCTCCATCTATATCTTTAAATTAAAAATAAAAATAATTTTCCAGGCACTCTGCTAAGCACTTTACAAATACTATGTCATTTGATCTTCACAACAACCCTGATATGTAAGTAGGTGTTATTATTATCACCAATATACAGATTGGGAAACTGAGACAACCAGAAGTTGTCTTGAGATCACATAGCTAGTAACTGTGCCAGTGACCTGGTATTTATAATGCAACCACCTAAGCCTTGAAAGGCCCTTGTTCCTTAAGTATAGCATTTACTTTGGCTTGAGTCTGAAGAATAGGTGAGAAAGTATACTTCCCTCCCTTCTTTTCAGAAGTGTGCATGGGGGTAACTATGGGTGATGAATATCACATCCTGTTAGACTCAATTGGTGCATTAATTTTGTTGAGCTGCTCTTAATCTTTCTTTCAAAAAAAATTCTTAGTTATAAAAGATAGTTTGTTGGGCAGGGAAGGGAGAAAAGATTATCTAAACTCCAGAATAAGAATTAATTAATTCTAAAGAGTTGTGTGCTCCATTAACTCTAGTTACTACATGAAAATAGTTCATATATTTTAGGATTATTGGCACCAAAGATTGAAGCAACAAGAGCTCTCCAATTAACCTTCTTCCTAATGAACCAGAAATTTAACTGGCCATTACCGCACATTTTTAGATCCCAATTAATTCTCAAATAGCAATTAATCAAAATTGTAAGATATCAGCACGGCAGGACCTCATTTTACATGACCAATACATTCCAAGACTCTTCACATAGTTTGAAAATTGTTCATGATAGCAAACCCCATTATTAAACAAATATTTCTTATACAAAAATACCTAAGCACATTGCAAATTTTTTAGGCTTATCAATTACCACATCACTACTCTTATACTTTGGAGCCATTATTAATAACTAAAGCATTAATGGAACACAGAGAAGCACTGTTCTGACACAGACATGATTTGTTGCAAGTGAGAACTCTGGACACAATAATATGGAAGCTAATGTTTGTCACAAAACAGTGAACTGACCAACACTAAAATTTTTCAGAATGAAAATGAATACAATTGGTTAAACTACTACAAAACATTATCCACTTGGGGAAATGGTGTGGATTTAGCACACTTAACCCATTTGGGAAATGTATGTAATTCTTTATTGTACTTAATATGTTATATTCTCTGAGTCTCTGTCTTAATTCTTCTACCACACCTTACATTGTATGAAGACAAGGATATTTTCTTCTCCCTCCTTTTTATCTTCCAAAGCCCTTATTAGCTCCTGACCACAGTAGATTCTGGGGTCTCAACTTGGGGTCTGTGAACTTGGTTTTTTAAATACATGTTAATAACTGTATTTTAGTATAATAGTTTTCTCTTGTAATCCTATATTTTATTTTATATAGATAAAGATGTTCTTCTGAAGATGTTATTCAGAGTGTCAGAGTAATCCAGGACACAAAAGAAGATGAGATCCCCTGCATCAATATTTCATAATAGTGCAAGAAAGATTTGGGAGTTTAGTGGACTGCAAGCTCAATATGAGTTACCATTGTGCAGTGGAAGCCAATAAGACTGATACAACTTGTAGCCAGATTATGAGAAGCATAGGGTCCAGAAGAAAAAATTTCTCTGCTTTTTCTTGTCTAGACAATTGTATTCATTTCTGGTTGCACATTTTAGAGGTCAATGATGAGTTGGAGAGAGTCCATAGGAGGGCAACCAGGATAAAGGGCTATATAAAGATTGATTGAAGGAACTTGGGTTATTTAGTCTGGAAAAGGGGAGGTTCTGGTGGAACATAGAAATTATCTTCAAGAAATTGAAAGGGTTAGATGTTCCACCAACTTTCTACTTCTTGGCCTTTGTGAGCTAGAAATGATGGATGAAAGTTACAGAAAGGCAGAGTGATGCTTGATGAAAAGATAAATTTTGTTATAATTAGAGCTTTCCCAAAGTGAAATGAACTTCCTTGGTTGGCATAAAATTACCCTTTACCTGGCATGTTAAAGCAAAGGCTAGATGGTCATTGTCAAGGATATTGTTGAGAGTATTCTTGATCAAATATTGATTGAAGTAGATGCCCCTGAGAACTCCTTTAGTGCAGAAAATCTATGCTTTTGTAATAAATATTGGTTCATGTCAGCATGAATAGATTATATAGTGTGAAAGGGAGCATTATATACCAATGATAGAGAGAGACAGTGTTTCCAATTCTAGGGTGCCTCAGTCTCTATTCCTTTGATCATTATTGAGGTTTGAACAGATGTGTATGGGATTGTGTGTGGTTCCAGAATTGTGCAGATCCAGTCTCCAAACACAGACTACATCAAAATTGGGGAAGTCAGTGATAATGAAGACTGCATAGATATCTCCTACCCAGAAAAACTACTAAATAGTTGTTCAACCAGGACAAAAATGTGGCCTTAAAAGTTGTTAGGACATCCAAGATGGAGAGAAGGAATTGTATCATCAGTCTGGAAGGGAGTTTGCCTGGGGTGTGGGAATGACAGGCAAGAGTAAAGAAGTCATCTGGTAAGATATATTTCAATTATTCTTGATAACTGTGAACTAAACTCAATTGTTTCTCTTTCCCTTTTCTGTCCTCTCATTTCCTCCTTTCTCTTCCCTGTCTTCTTTGAGAGTAGATCTCCCTATTCCAGCCTTGTTTGGAACAATGCCACCTTTTCTGCTCCCTCAGCTTCCTCTCCTTTCTGATTTCAGGTCTGGAGAGTGGAGCACTAGATTTCTCCCCAAGCTTTTCTTTACAGAGGGCTGCAATATTCCCTGGAGACCCTTCTTTTTCCAACTTCCTTTTTGTTTTGTATTCCTCCTTGAGATTGTAAAGTCTTTGAGGACAGGGATTATTTTTTTTCCCATTTGTACTCCCAGTACTCAACACTTAGCTTGTCATTTAATAAATGTTTATTTAATTAAATTGAAGGGCAATGGCCACTCATGGGGCCCAGTCCTATTATGAATCATCATAAAAGCTTTGATTGGCTCCATTTTTAACTTGGGTTGGTCTTCCTTCCTTAGGCATTCTGGTGCCCTCCCCACCAACACACACACACACACACACACACACACACACACACACACACACACACACACACACATACCTTGGAAGCCCACCATTTTCCTGCTAGAATAAAGGCAAGCACACAATTGACTTAGCCCCTTGCAGCTCAGAATTCTCCAGCTAAAAGATCCACCAGCTTCAGCCTCTCCAGGAGCAGGTTTTATAGATATGTGACACCACACTTGATATAGAGTTGTTTCTACTAAAGGATTATAAGTGCTATCACTACCCTCTAAATGTTGGTGCCAGTGGACTAATTTCTAGCTATCCTGACTCATTTATGGCATTGAATCTAACTATCTGAAAACTATATAGTTTTCTTCTCAAGAGAATGTGAGACAGTTAGGAGCCTTGGCTTATCATACATACCACTCCTAACATTTTCTCCTGCTCTTCCCTTTACTATATATTTGTTCATTATTTTAAAATCTGTTTTGACATTTAGTCAATTCAGATATTTAAAGAATTATTTTCTTCCATATTTTAGAGCCTCTTTTACCAAGCATTTAATGTTCTTTTCATAAGTTTCTTACATAGCTCTTATTTCATTTCTTAATTTTCCTCTACCACTTGTTTTATTTCAAAATTATATTTTGCTCTTTTAAGAATCTTTCTTTAACTCTAAGAATTCTTGTTCAACTTGTGTCTAATCTGCAGTTTTCTTTGAAGCTGCTCTATGCTCCTGGCAGGACCCTCCTCCAGTGTCCATAAATAGATCTCTCTATTTTCCTAAACTACCCTGGGCTAGAAAAGTGACCAACTCTGTCTTTTTCTTGTCTTTCCTACTCAAAATTCAGTTTGGAATGTTTTCTGTGATTGTTGTGGAAGAGGTTTTGAAGGGAATATTGGTAGTTTTAACCTTTCATTCCTTTATCTTGACTCTGTCTCAATTCAATTCTATACAAAAAGAAAATACCTTTGTCTGGAGAAGAGAGGTCTCTATTAATCTCAAGGAATCTGGATATGTTAAAGTGAGGTTTCCTTTCATGTAGGGGGTTATTAGATAAGTTGGCCGTCTCTCAAATCCATGATTCCGTGACCCTCTCAAATTAACTCTGAGGCCCATAGTTTGGGAAACAGCAATGCTGAATATGATTAAATACCTACTAATACCTTTCAAGTAAGTAATTTACTCACGTATACATTTGCCTTCAGCATTGTTATCTTGAGATGATGAATATTTATTTGGATTTGTTATAAAGGGATTTGTTATAAAGGATTTGTTATAAAGCAGTTCTTTTCTCTGTAGCCAAACCATCTATTTTTACCTCTTTGTAAATATTTTCATTGCAGATATAGAATAAGAAACCTAGGTCTAGATAATGATGACTAGAAATCTGGCAATCTCAGGGTCTCTGATCTAAGGCATTAGAAGTCTTACATAAAAAAGCATAGTCAATTGAGAAATTAGACAGAAGCCAAGCAGCTGAAGGCAGATTCTGGGAGCCTAAAAAGTTCTAGTTGGGTCATTGGTCACTAAAACAATTCAGTGAACTATGTGTAGAACACTATATCGGGCACTGGGAAAGATAGAAAGCATAAAGGATATATGGTTCTGCCCCTTATAAAACAGAATAATAGGGGAATATGCCACATCCATAGATAGCTAGAATAGGGAGAGAAGTCACTAGAGAGCCAGTCCAAGCTCTCCTTATAGATATGGAAATCAAGACCTTGAAGTCTCTTGACTTTCCTAAGTTCTCAGAACAAATGAATGGCAGAGCAAGGTCCAGAACTCCTGACTCCTGACTCTTCATTAAATGTTCTTTCCATTGTCCTGGTAGTAGAGAAAGAAAACCACATGACAAAGACAGGAGCTGAGGCAGAAGGACTTCCCAAAATCTTTGGGAATGGCATCTAGAAGGAACTGTTGGCTGCTTGACTCTGTCTACCTGCCCTGCCTTGCTACTCCATTCCTTCTGGATTTAAAGGGTTCTTGTTTATTTCTAACTATGCACTCTCATATACCATGTCATCAGCAGAGATTTATCTTTGGGATAGACTGGGGAGCCAACTGACCTGGAGATAGCCCCAGGCTGCCTCCTTCTTAGTACAGTATCCCTTTAGGGTTGGGCTATACAACGCAGATGAGAAATGCATTTTTCCCCTCTCCTTTTCAAAAGCATAGTTGAATGTAAAATTTCTTTGACATTTGGTATGATTAGATTAAATTCAACTGGCACCACATTTCAGATAATGGTCTATGTGGTGGCCCCATTTTTCACAGAAGCAAATTCTGATGAGTGATTCATAATCAGTGGGGACAAAGGCAGTATCCCAAGTGACCTCATATACTTAGCAGCACCACCAAGTCACTTTTTCCCCTCTCTTTTGGAGCAAGGATGCTTCACTGATAACCTTTCTCTAGGGAGCAAGGACACAACCATGAGGATTGATTTGTCTCAAAATTGTTTAATCCTCTCCCAAGATCTGTAAATACTGAGCTAGTGAAAGATTCAATATTTACAGGTAGGTTTCATCTCCTTTGTATTCTTGAGGTAGGTTTTTCCTTCTGCTCTTTAGATTATTTATATTAACATCTTTTTCCAGGATAAAGAAGAGAAATGCTGTGAGACTAAGCCTATTAAATAGGCAAAACCATTCAGCATATTTTTTTACTTTAATATTGGCTAAGTATTCATTATGACATTCTATTTTTCTATTCTTTTCTTTCTGTTTTTTAAAGATCCTCAGGTCCCTCTTCCATCTGCTTCTAAAGAAACAGACAAGATTCATCTGACTGTATTTGGCCAAGTGCAACACCAGTGGAAGGAATAAAATTCTCAAAATTTCATTTGCTTTTGCAGAATTAAACTTTGCCCAGCCACCTGTTTCCAGTCCTGTGCTTCTCCATCTGCTCCTACTCCAGGATTCTTACATAAAAGAACCTAATTGCTAGAGGAGACTTAGTATTTCAAAAAATAAAGGCTTAGAAAATTCACACCAGGCAAGAAGAATCATCCGACCACTGGTCAGTCTTTGACTATTATGCACAGGAGCTCAGCCCTGGCATGTATATATCATTTAGTATGATGCTTGGTTATTATTATAATTGTTGCTATTATTGGTTGCCCCTCAAATCCTAGTTCTTCCCCCCTAACTACCTTACATTTAAATGCCTTCTATTTATTTACTTCATATTTATTCTGTATGCACCTATGTATGTACTTGCTCTCTCTCTTATTAGCAAGTAAACACCTCAAGGGTAAGGACTGCTGCATTCTTTATATTCAGATCCCCAAAGCCTACCTCAGGGCTTGATAGGTAGAATCTGATTAATACATGATTCTTGAGGTCAGTATCTACATAGCATTCTCTCTCTCTGTCTGTGTCTGTCTCTGCCTCTCCCCCTCTCTCTCCTGCCATCTCTGTTCCCTCTCTTCTTTCTGTCTGTCTGTCTCTGTCTGTCTGTCTGTCTGTCTGTCTGTCTGTCTCCCTCTCTCCTAATACAATACCTGGTTCATAAGCCCTGCTTAATCCCTGCTTCTTGAAGCCAGTTTTCTCTTATTAACTATATGTCTCTACCCATCTATCTATGAAGAGGTAGACACACCGTTAATAGATAGTTAACTACACATCTACGGATAAATAGGTAGATATAGATAGATAGTTAGTATATATTTTAACCTTGAATCTGTGTTTTCCTTGTGTATGGGAAGTCCCTTCACTGATGCAGAGCAGCAACTTAGTTGTAACAGGCATAGAGTTAGAGGGGTGCTTTGGGTACAGAGATGTCTCTGCTAATGGTCACACAGCAAGTCTACATGGGGAGCGAAAGGCAACTCTAGATCTTCCTAACTCCAACAACAATCCTTTATGAGCTGCCTCTAATAAACAATAATATTGCCTTATATCTATACAGATTTTTACAGATTCTAAAGGGTTTTCACATGCATTGCTTCATCAAGTCCCCAAAATAACCCTTCATTTTGCAGAGAACAGAGTACTAGCAAGATGGTTAAGTTCTTCTATGCAAGTCTCCTTCATCACCTCAATACCATAAGAAGTAAAATTTTTTTATTAAAAGAGGAAGAGAGGAGAAACCCTCTAAGAGGATATAATAAGGACCTAAAATGGATAAGCAAAAAAAGGCCCTTCTACAACCTTTTCCTTAACAAAAACAATTAATTAACAACTTTTGCATGATAAACTTAGGCAGAAGAGAGGCATTGTGGAGTAGGGGATGGAGAACTGGCTTCAAAGCCAAGAAGTCATTAGTTCAAATCCTGCCTCTGATACACGTATTGTCTGTGGGAGTCTAGACAAATCTCAACAATCTAAGCAATTCTTGAAAACTGGAAATTGCAAAAACAAAAAGTGCCAATATACATTGGATGGAGTTTCCTCATCTTGGGGTTCCTTTTGCCTGTGAAATAATAGTTCTAGTCCCTATTCCCTTAAACATAGTCATGCCCATGACCTTCAGGATATATGCATATCCTGTGTGCATATATATATATATATATGAGTAATGGTTCAATGGGAGTAATTATAACCTCTCTCTGTCCTCTCATCCCATCCATGTAGTTCCTCCATAGAGATTCAACTTTAAAATACTGGCGGCCTTCCTCTGTTTCCTTAAATATTAGGAGTAGGGATCAGGTACCAGTGTAGGACAAGCCAATTAATCACAAAAGCCTGTATATCTTAAATTGAATTTATTTCCATTCCAATTTAATTTTAATTTACTTATTTAAAATACAGATTAATTTATGTTTTGTGTTTAAATCAATTTAAATTATAATGGCTTAAGCTACTGAATAAAAATTAATGATGCCCCATGAGAAATATCTTATAATAAGTTAAAGATCAAATCATGTTTATTTAGCTACACAAAGGAGCAGCTAAAGTGGTACAGTAGATAGAGTGTTGGGCCTGGAATGAGGGAAACTCCTCTTCCTAAGTTCAAATCTGGCCTTAGAAACTTACAAGCTATGTGACTCTCAACAACTCATTTAAACCTGCTTGCCTCATTTTCCTCATCTGCAAAATGAGCTGAAGAAGGATATGAAAAACCATTCTTGTATCTTTGCCAAGAAAATCTCAAAAGGGGTCAGGAAGAGTGGGATGTGGCTGAAAAATTACTCAACAAGCGCAAAAGCTATCCATAAAAACAGCAAGATAGTTCAGTACCAATGAGTCTAACAGAAGATTAAATTTTGGAGGTGAAGAATTCCAGGCCATTAAGAAGAAAATTCTCCTGCTTTCTCCACCATTTCCACTCTCTCACTAATCTTTAATATCTCCCCACTTGTTGTTTCCCTGACTCACACAGTTATATTTCCCCATGCTTAAAAAGAAAAAAAGAAATGAAAAAACTTCACTTGATTCTACCATCCCAATTAGCCATCATCCTATATCTCTTCTTCTTTTCAAGGCTAAACACTTGAGAATACAAAATACCTTTGCTTTGTCTCCTCTCACTTGCTTTCAAACCTGTGACCTGACTTCTCACCTCATCATTTAACTGGAACTCCAAAGTCTCCAAAGTCATGGATGATCTCCCAACTGCCAAATTAATAGCTTCTTCTTAATATTTGTCCTAATTGACTTCTTTGCACCCTTCTTCATTGTTAATCATGCTTTTCTCTTATATTCATTTTCCACTCTAGGTTTTCTTAACATGGGCCCATCCTGGTTCTCTTCCTATATATCTGATTCTCTGTCTCCTTTACTGGATTTTCCTCCCACACCCACTAACAATGTCTATCTTTAGAGACAACTAGGTGGTAGAGTAGAAAGAGCATGGACCTCAAGTCAGGAGGACCTAGGGTCGAATCCAGGCTCAGATTTTTACTAGCTATGTGACCTTTGAAAAAGTAACTTTTGTTTGCTTCAAGTTCCTCAAAAGTAAATTGGGATATTAACAGCACCTCTTCTGAAGAGTTGTGAGGATCTAATGAGACAATAGTTGTAAAATGCTTAGAACAGTGTCCGGCACACGGAAGTAATAAATTTCTTATTCCCTTCCTTCTCATTGTGGCATTACCACAATGATCTGTCCTGGAAACCTCTTTTCTTCCTCTATATTATCTTTCTTGGTCATCTTATGAACTCCTCTGAGTCTAATTATCATTTCTATATAATTGTTTTCCATTTTTAGTTATCCAGTCCTATCCTCTCTCTTGATTTCCAGCCTTCCATCATAAACTGTCTATTGGAATCTTGCATGGATGTCAAACTCAATATGTTTAAAATAGAACTCAATTTATTCCCCCCCACTTCTCAAATTCTCACCTCTAAATTTTCATATTACTGTGGATGATACCATCATTCTTCTAGTTATTCAGATTTACAACCTAGGTATAACCCTCAACTTTTCATTATAATTCACCCTTTGTCGCCATGTCTTGCCTTTACCTTTCAATATCCCTCTTATATGTCCCCTCTTCTTCACACAGCTAACCATCTTGGTACAGGCACTCATTACTTCACAACTGGACCTTCTAGTTTATCACCCTGTCTTAAGTCTATCTCCACTCCAATCCATCCTCCATTTAGCTATTAAAGTGATATTCCTATAGCATAAATCTTCCTATGCCACCCAAATACTAATTTTTAAAGTATATTTAAAATTTGACACCATGCTTCTAACATTTGCTGGTCTTGAGTCCTGAATTTCTTTTCTTTCCTGTGCATTTTCTCTTACTTCAATAATATAGATAGAATAGGCAGCTATAGGTAGATATACCTGACCTTATCATTAGTTCAAACACACATACAACAACAAATTTCATGCAGATTTTTCTACTCAAAAACCATGAATTAATTATCTACTATGTGCCAGCACTGTGCTAAGTGATAGGAATAAAAAGATGGGTAAAGGATAGTCTTTGCTCTCAGGGTATAGTCTAATGAAGAAGACAAGATGCAAATAAGTAGGTACAAAAAAGATATGTACAGTTACATGTAAACAATCAACAGAAGGAGGCACCAAAATTATAGGGGATCAGATGATAATCTTGAAAATTTTCTATTATCTTTTCTTATATTGTTTTGTGAATGAATTTGAAATTGAAATCATCATTAGCCTTGGGTGCCATGTTTCTTGGCATGAATACAATTTTTTTGGAATGCAACATCCCAAATCTGTTAAGAGCCATTATTCTTGGGGATCATCTTTGGTGAAGTGAATTAAATGCCTGAGGGCTGCTCATTAGATAAACATAGAAATTTATTCTGTGGGAAGCAATTAAATGGGGATAATCAAGTGCATGGCTTATTAAAGGAAGTTCTTAGCTAAATACAAAATACAAAGATTTGAAAATTATTTCTGTTAAACTTATTACAAATAGTAACTTTCAAGACATAAGACACAGAAAAAAGATATGACACAGAAACCTTTCTAAAAAGAGGGTAGAAATGGGTTCATAGTATCATGGGATTATTACGGTTGAAGAAAGGTCTTCTTGACTCTAGTATGGTGGAGATTTGGTTTCATATGCTGTTCCATTTCCATTCCTCTTTGAATAGGGAAATATTAATGTTAGTTGATGTTTGCCTAGTTCATAATTATGCAAAGAATCTTCAAAAGAACTTGTGTAGTCAATATTATGTATCATTTTAATATTAACTCTGGAGGAAAGAAGGAAATTATTTGTTTTCCAATATAATCAATTTGTTGGCAATATCCTTTATCCATTTCTTTGAGTGGAAATGGTGAAAGTTATATAGTAGGTAAGAATTTCCCACACTAATTCATACAAGGAAAATTCTAAATTCATAGCTGCTTAACAGAGTCCACCATCCCTTGGGATAAAGAGCAGGAAGGCAATGTGGCTACTTTGGTCAGGGGATCCTCATTCCAATTTGGAACAGGGATTAGTGTGTATGAAAGTAGATTATATGACAGAGGACAGGGTTGTAGAATCACTTTTCTTGAATTTTTATCTAACATTTTCCCCCTAAAGGGAGAGAACATTTGTACTGGGGAGACTTAGAGAGGTAGGTAGTGAGAAGTAGAATATATTCAGGTTTTCTGGACACAAAAGAAGGTGAACAGCTGGACTGGGCAATGGGTTTTTTCCTTTCTCTCCTGCTACAAATCTTTGGGGTTGAATTTTAGAACCATTACTGGGAATGAAGGGAGGATGGTGACCTCATTCCTCCACCCTCTTTAGATCAGAGACCCAATTATACTAAGTGGGGAGGGGAGGTTTCTTTTTGGATGATCAACACATCTATTATGAATTCTCAATTTACACCTTGTCTCTAACTAGCCTCATGAAAGAGACTTATTTAAAAAGTCACTTAATAAAGGAAAATAAATTTCTGTTCATTTTTTAAAGAGATGAGAGTGCTATGTGTGTTAAGTGTTTCATGTACTTTCAGATGAGGTTACTTTATTAAAAGATTTACTTAGCTGTTTGACTTTGTTATAAAGGAATTTCTCATGAAGTAGGAGGTAATTTGTGAATCTTTGTAACTGAAAACCAAAACTTATCAATAAACCTAAAAGTGACCAAAATTTTTTTAAATGGAATGAAATATTATTGCTCTATCAGAACTGAGGGACAAGACATGGAAAGGCTTATATGAATTAACTCAGAAAGAAGTGAGTAGAACTCTGTAATCGTTAAAATTTAGGGGAGATGGGGAGACTGAGGCAGGTAGAAATTAGTTTCTCTCTGCAAGAAGTATTATATTTTTTAGAGGTTTATTAAAGGTTAAAGATTAAAGAATATACAAGTAAGAAACATGTGCCTAGGCCAGAGGCCTAGACAAAATAACCTCACATCATGCAAGAGACCGCCTGCTCCAAAACAGAAGTCCAAAAAGAGCCAAGAGAGCCCCTCAAAAGCCTTTGAATCAGCTTAAATACCTTCTCGATCTCGGCCCAGGTGAGATTACAAGGCATTCTGGGGAAGTGGAGCAAAGGCTCATGGGGATTGTAGTCCTGTATTCTAGTCTATTTTTTACAACCAGAAGAATGATTTATACCAAAATATCAATATTATAAATACAAACAACTTCAAAAGACTTAAGAAGTTTAATCATTAGAATGATCCACCATAATTCCAAAAGACTATTAAAGAACACTGTTTACTTCATGACAGAGAGATGATGAATTAATATACTGAATGAGAAATTCATTTTAGTTAGTCATGAGCAGCCTTTTGCTTGATTCTGGGTTCAGGGGTACAGGGGCTCTGTTCTGCCCTCTCTGTTTCTTTCTATCTCTATCTATCAATTCATCCATCCATTTCTTTCCTTCTTTCTTTTTTCTTTCTTTTTTCAGTTGTTAGGGGTCAGATAGGAGGGGAAAGTATAAATGCTTGATATTTTTTAAATATTAAAAATAAAATTTTAAATTATCTCTAGCCCTATGGTCAATAATTATCATATGTCTGGATTGACTCTGAATGATCTCTTTGTGTCTTTATAATTGAGTCTGTCCTCCCTAGGCTTTCTGTACATATGACAAACACAACTTATTTGTACCATAACATGGTTGGCTGCTTTTTTTCTATCAAGAATCATTCAATCTAGTCACATTGCCAAGCAGGCATTGAAGGAGCACTTGCTGATAAAATAGCAGATTTTCCAAAAGAAGATAGATATCTATGCCCTTTCTGAAGAGCCTCTTAATTATTCAGATTGATTGAGGAGACAGAGAGGTATCATGTAATGAGTTAAAGGACCAAGTCTGAATCCAAGCTCTGCCTCTTCCCTTGGGCAAATCAGTTCTTGCTTGGTCTCAGTTTCTTCATATATAAAACTAGGAGACTCAGTTTCTTCATATATAAAACTAGGAGACTGGACTAAATATCCTGTCAGGTCCTTTCCAGCTCTGAATCTCTGATTCTGTGATTCTCTGATTATGAAAGAAAACATGTGTTTAAAGTTGATAAAAAAGATAGTTATGGCTATTTGAGTGCTAGGGATATATTTGACATTGAGTTCTAAGTACTTCTGGCATCATCTATGGCATCTTTAAGAAAGCAATTCAGAGACTTTCAACAAAATATTATTTTCTCCATGGAATATAAACTCTCTAAGAGCAATACAAATTTGTGTGTGTCTCTGTGTGTGTTTCTTTATGTTTTGGTCTTTTTATTCCCAATACCAAGTAGAGTTTCTGGCACACAATAGGCACCTAACAAATGTTTGCTGAATTGAATCAGTGTAATAACAGAGGAAAACAGATGAAATGGTTTTGACATGCTAGAAGGGTTTGTTGATAATTTTAGGTTATAGATTCAAGAAGTCAGAGGGTTGGGGTAAAAAAAAAGATATGAGTGCTGAAATCTTAGCTGCCAGAAATGGTGCCATGAGGATGGCCCAGATCAAATTGAAATTGATTATCTGCCATTTCTTGGCTATTGAGGAAAAGACAATAAGAAGTATGATGAAAGGAAAAATTTAACTAACCTTCAGGAAAAGATCAATCACTGAGTGCACTTGCTGAAACATCTAGTATTTTCTAGATCAGGAAATTAGGATAAAAAGAGGAATCCAAATAAAAGGAAAGGGGGTCAAGAGGGAACCCAAGTGAAGCATGGTTCATGTTGTATATAATAACAAGCAGTAGATTTTTTTTACCTTTATCAAAATAAAATTAGTTAAATTTAAATTTAAAATTAACTTCTTCAGAGAGGTATTAATTTAAGACTTTTCATTTGTGTACCATTTGGTCTGAAAGTTTCCTAGATCCTCTTCTTAAAGCAGCTTTTGATAGGGGACAGAATCTGAGCACACAAATAATGCTAGCATGTCAAGGTTATTGCATCTTGTTTCCTGGTGCCTGGTAGGAGCAGAGAAAAAAAATGCTAAAATGAAACTGAGTGACAGAGAATAGAAAAAAGAGGAAGGAGTCAGGGTCCTTATACTCACTCACCTTATAATTGCTAGATGAATTGACAAAAAAAGTTAGGGGGCAGTCCCCTTTGGCATGAAAGTATAGATACAAATAAATGTTCAATCAACGACACCCAAAGTTCATTCTTGATCTTCTTGTGCAGCTTGTGGTCTGGAGGCATCTTCATGGTGTCTTCTCCAAACAGTTCAGTTTCTGGATTCGGAGAGGTACCATGTTTCTTAACCTAAAATTCTTCTCAAAAGGAATTTAAACTTTGCAATTAAAAATAATATTTTTATATTCCCCCATGAAGAGGGTGATTGAAAAACACAGGGATCATTTAGGGATGCATGGCTGAATTATGAGGTATATGAATCAATTGGCAAGATAAATTAAAAAGACATCAGAAAAATCCAAATAAAAAAAGAAAATTTCTGGATGAAAATCTAGACTATCAAAGTCTTATGTATAAAAATTCTAAGTAAAGGAAAAATAAATCTATAACGGGTCTTTGAATCAGGGCCCATTTAAAATGATCTAAGCAAGTAAGCATTTACCCAGTCAGTAGCCAGGACTACAGAAAGTTTGCCACACTATGAAAGACAGAAAAGGGACTAGATTATAGAAGCCAGGTTAGGAACCAAGTTTGGGACACTCATCTGTAAGTATTTTCACAAATATTGTGGACACAAGGAAGTCCTACATCTTAACATATGTTAAGTGTTGCAACCTTGAGTCTTCACACTAGCTTCAAGTCCTTTGTATTGGCTTAGAAGTGCATCAATCTGTCCTAGATTGGTTTATTTGTTGACCTGTGTGCTCTTTTGGCACAATTCAGGTTTAGCTTTTCTTCTTTGGCCCTGTGAAATGGCTCTTTTTGTAATCTTTTTTTTTTAATAATATTTTATTTGATCATTTCCAAGTATTATTCATTAAAGACAAAGATCATTTTCTTTTCCTCCCCCCCCCCCATAGCCGATGCGTGAATCCACTGGGCATTACATGTGTTCTTGATTCGAACCCATTGCTATGTTGATAATATTTGCATTAGAGTGTTCATTTAGAGTCTCTCCTCTGTCATGTCCCCTCAACCGCTGTAGTCAGGCAGTTGCTTTTTCTCGGTGTTTCTATTCCCATAGTTTATCCTTTGCTTATGCATAGTGTTTTTTCTCCTAGATCCCTGCAGATTGTTCCGGGCCATTACACCACCACCAATGGAGAAGTCCATTACATTCGATTATACCACAGTGTATTAGTCTCTGTGTACAATGTTCTCCTGGTTCTGCTCCTCTCGCTCTGCATCACTTCCTGGAGGTTGTTCCAGTCTCCATGGAATTCCTCCACTTTATTATACCTTTTAGCACAATAGTATTCCATCACCAACATATACCACAGTTTGTTCAGCCATTCCTCAATTGATGGGCATCCCCTCGCTTTCCAGTTTTTGGCCACCACAAAGAGCGCAGCTATGAATATTTTTGTACAAGTCTTTTTGTCCATTGTCTCTTTGGGGTACAGACCCAGCAGTGCTATGGCTGGATCAAAGGGTAGACATTCTTTTGTCGCCCTTTGGGCATAGTTCCAAATTGCCCTCCAGAATGGTTGGATCAGTTCACAAATCCAGCAGCAATGAATTAATGTCCCTACTTTGCCACATCCCCTCCAGCGTTCATTACTTTCCTTTGCTATCATGCTAGCCAGTCTGCTTGGTGTGAGGTGATACCTCAGAGTTGTTTTGATTTGCATCTCTCTGATTATAAGAGATGTAGAGCATTTCTTCATGTGCTTATTAATAGTTTTGATTTTTTTAAATCTGAGAACTGCCTATCCATGTCCCTTGCCCATTTATCAAGTGGAGAATGGCTTGATTTTTTGTACAATTGATTTAGCTCTTTATAAATTTGAGTAATTAAACCTTTGTCAAAGGTTTCTATGAAGATTTTTTTCCCAATTTGTTGTTTCCCTTCTGATTTTAGTTACATTGGTTTTGTTTGTACAAAAGCTTTTTAGTTTGATGTAGTCAAAATTATTTATTTTACATTTTGTGATTTTTTTCTATGTCTTGCTTGGTTTTAAAGCCTTTCCCCTCCCAAAGGTCTGACATGTATACTATTCTGTGTTTACCCAATTTACTTATGGTTTCCTTCTTTATGTTTAAGTCGTTCACCCATTTTGAATTTATCTTGGTGTAGGGTGTGAGGTGTTGATCTATTCCTAATCTCTCCCACACTGTCTTCCAATTTTCCCAGCAGTTTTTATCAAATAGTAGATTTTCATCCCAAAAGCTGGGATCTTTGGGTTTATCGTATACTGTCTTGCTGAGGTCGCTTTCCCCAAGTCTATTCCACTGATCTTCCTTTCTGTTTCTTAGCCAGTACCAAATTGTTTTGATGACTGCTGCTTTGTAATATAGTTTAAGGTCAGGGACTGCAAGGCCCCCATCATATGTGGTTTTTTTTTTCATTATTTCCCTGGATATCCTTGATCATTTGTTATTCCAAATGAATTTTTTTATGGTTTTTTCTAAATCAGTAAAGAAATATTTTGGGAGTTCAATGGGTATGGCACTAAATAGATAAATAAGTTTGGGTAGGATGGTCATTTTTATTATATTGGCTCGTCCTATCCATGAGCAGTTAATGTTTTTCCAATTGTTCAAGTCTAGTTTTAGTTGTGTGGAGAGTGTTTTGTAGTTGTGTTCATATAGTTCCTATGTTTGTCTCTGGAGATAGATTCCTAGGTATTTTATTTTGTCTAAGGTGATTTTGAATGGGATTTCTCTTTCTAGTTTTTGCTGCTGAGCTGTGTTGGAGATATATAGAAAAGCTGATAACTTCTGTGGGTTTATTTTGTATCCTGCAACTTTGCTAAAGTTGTTGATTATTTCAATTAGCTTTTTGGTTGAATCTCTAGGATTCTTTAAGTAGACCATCATGTCATCTGCAAAGAGTGATTAACTTGGTCTCCTCCTTGCCTATTTTGATGCCTTCAATTTCTTTTTCTTCTCTAATTGCTACTGCTAGTGTTTCTAGTACAATGTCAAATAGTAGAGGTGATAATGGGCATCCTTGTTTCACTCCTGATCTTATTGGGAATGCATCTAGTTTATCCCCATTGCAGATGATATTAGCTGATGGTTTTAGATATATACTGTTTATTATTTTTAGGAACGACCCTTCTATTCCTATGCTTTCTAGTGTTGTTAATAGGAATGGGTGTTGTATTTTATCAAAGGCTTTTTCTGCGTCTATTGAGATAATCATGTGATTCTTGTTGGTTTGTTTGTTGATGTGGTCAATTATGTGGATGGTTTTCCTAATATTGAACCAGCCCTGCATCCCTGGTATAAATCCTTCTTTTTGTAATCTTATCCTGGAATCAGACAGAATCATTAAGCAAAGTCCCATAAATTTTTAAAACAATTAGTGGCATCATTTTTATAGTCTCAAGCTTTGGGGGCATGCATTGACATTATAGCAAATGTATGTTAAACTTATATTACTGCTAAATCAAAAAAGTTAAAGAAAATCTTAATACTGATGACATGTGCTTCAAATATAAAAAGGAGAGAAAAAATAAAAAAACTGAAATAGTATATTGCACATGCAATAAAAATATAATAATAAAAGAGTTTTAAAAATAAAAATGTAGCTTATAATCATTGACACACTGTGTCAGCTAAGGAAACATAGAATATAAGGCTTTCTCACCAAAAATGAGATCCATTTCCTCTTCATATCTAGCCATGATCCACTGTGAGTACAAGCAAATGAATTTTACAAGGTAACAGGTTTTTTTTAATAAAGAACAGTAGTACAAATATGTAGTGTATTAATATCCGCCAAATTCTCAATACTCCAGTTAATTACAATTCAGTAAGGTTATAGGGGAAAAATAACAGAATATAACAGTAGTTAAAACCCAGTACATAAAAATGATTCAGTGTAACAGAATAGTATTGAATACATTAATATATGAACTTAAAACCAACAAAATTAAATCTTAAACAAAACAATCAGTAAAATGGAATAAAATACAGATTTTTTAAATAAAACATTGGAATCTGAAATGGCTTAAAAATATAACCTCCAGTCTCTTTAAAGTTCCTTGGGTTTGTTTGTTTGTTTTTAATTATCCATTTAGATGCCTATTGTCAGAAGGCAGAAGATTGATAAGGGGTAGGCAATGGGAGTTAAATGACCTTCCCAGGTCCACACCGCCAAGAAGTGTCTGAGGCCATATTTCAACCAGGGACCTCCAGTCTCTAGGCCTGGCTCTAAATTCACTGAGCCACTGAGCTGCCTCCCCATAGTGAGGGTGTGTTTTTGGAATCTCAATTTGGGCTAAAGAGTTTCAGGGAGCTGAATTTTTCTTCCGACTCTAAGGTGAGATAAATAAAAGTATCAGTGCACTCAACAGATATCCTTTTAAAGTAACCATGCTTGGAAGTTCCTGTTTGGAAAAGTCTCTTCCTTCTTTCCATCTTTCTCCCTCACTGTGATCTCCTGCCCCCAGTCTTTAGGGTAGTTGTAGCCTAAAGAAAAAAACATCCCCTTTTTTACCAGCTGGTTTTTGATCCTAAAGAAACTGGGTCTGCTACCAGCAGTCTGGGTCCTGGGATGATGAGCCCTCTGGGTTGGAGGCCAGAGTTGCTGGGGCTGAGTGGTTTAGGACCAGGAGAACAACCTGGGTCTGGATTGCAGGCAGCAGTCGGGTGGGCGCGGCTGGAACCAGGTGAGCAGGTGAGCGGCAAGCAGGCAGGAGTGCAGACAAGCAGGGGTTTGAGCAAGCTGATCAAGGTTCTTTTTTGAAAAGCCTTGGAGAAACGTGGCTTAAAAAAATCTAGGCAGTAGCTATTAAAAGCTGAACTTAGTCACAGTAGAGAAAAGATTTAGGAAATTTAGGAATATTGAGGGTATTTCGTCACAACCGACATGGTTAGCCAAACTGTTAAACATATTTTTAAATTAGTTTCTCTATTAAAAGTATTATATTTTATGAGGTTTATTAAAGATTATTAGAATTAAGAAATATAGAAAATACAAAATAAGAAAAGCACATGCCTAGACTCAGAGCCCATTCACAACCACTTATATCTTGCCTGCGTGTGCTTAGAAGAGGAAGCAGAGAGCCCAAGTAGCTGGTACAGTCAGTTTAAATACCCATTTTATTCTCAGCCCAGATGGGTATCTCCAGTGAGATTTTAGGGAATTCTGGGAACTACCAAGGATTTCTGGGATTTGAAGTCCGGGGTTCAAATCTCCATTTTTACAACACCCAGTAGACTAAAGAATTAAGTAAAAATGACCAACTACATGTTTTAAGTTCTCAGAGAAAGTATGAACAGTTTCACTATTCCAAGCCCTTTCCTTCTATTGCTCTGGAGAGAATTAAATTCTAGCATTAACCCAGGATAAGGCAGAAAATCAATAATGAGGACCAGTTGATTAATTTGCCACTACTGTGGTGAGAGTTTGGGGTTTACATTTTCAAAGCAGTTCATGTGCTCTCTTTCCAGCTCCCACTTGGGACAAATTGGTGGTTTATGTCCCTGGATCACAGAAGGCAAATTCAAGGGCAAGAGAGGGTAAGTAGGAGAAGAAATGGAATATACATATAAGACATGCATTAAGTGCTTTAACCACCTCCACCAAAGACATGTGCTCTAAAGCTCCAGAAATATATTCAAGGAGGACATTGGGTTAGATTATATTAGAGAAAAACACATTACTTTTTAGTAATACTCAACTAACCACTGTTGTAAATGCCTATCAAATCCTGAATGGCTAAAAAAATCACAAAAACTACAGTTTGAAAAGAATCAGCATGGTAGACAGATAGCCCAGTGAACAATGAAGTGACCTTAATGGGGGATGCATATTGAGCTTTTATTTTAGTGTTCCAAATTCTCTGCTTCCCTTTATCCCATTCCTCTCCCATTGGAGATACCCATTATGCACTTGAAGTTATGCAAAATGTTTCCATATTAACCACATTGTGGTGGGAAAGCAAGAGAAACAAATTAGAAAAAACTATACTTCAATCTGCATTCTCTTCCATCTTCTCTCTTTGGAAGTAGATACCGTTTTTCATCGAGAGTCTTTTGGAACTGTCATGGATCACTGTATTGATCAGAGCACCTAAGACTTTCATAATTGATTATCCTTACAATATTGCTGTTATCTGTGTACAACGTTCTAGTTCAACTCACATCACTTTGCATCAGTTCTTAAAAGTTTTCTCAGGTTTTTCTGAAACTATCTCCTTCATTTTTTAAACCTTCTTACCTTACCTTCTATCTTAGTATTAATTCTATGACAGAAGTGTGGCAAGGGCTCAGTGATTGGAGTTAAGTGACTTTCCCAAGGTCACATAGCTTAGATGTGTCGGAGGTCAAATTTGAACACAGGTCCTGCTGTCTCTAAGCCTGGTACTCTATCTACTGTGCTACCTAGCTTCCCCTCCTTTATCATATCTTGCAAAGTGATAGAAATTCCATCACAATCATATGCCACAACATTCAGCTATTCCACAATTTATAGACATCCCCTCAGTTTCTAATTCTTTTCTACCACAAAAAGAACTTCTATAAATAGTTTTGTACATGCAAGTCATTGTCTTTTTCCTTTTCCATTGATCCTTTTGGGGTTCAGACCTAGTAGTAGTTGCTGAGTCATTTGAATATTGATTAAAACCTTTTGCTGAGAGGAGACAAGACATTTGGCTAGAGATAATTTGAATAACTGATAAATATCTATGAGTACAGTCCCTGCCTCCAAAAGGTGGAACAGTGGATAGAGCACAGAATCTGGAGGCAAGACAGCCTGAATTAAAATACATTATTGAACCTTCTAACAATCTGACTGAAGGAAGTCACTGTATGACCCTGGCATAAAGCAAGAAAATATTTGTGAAGTGCTTTGCAAAGTGCGATGTAAATACTAGCTATTATTATTATTACCTCATTTGATCTTTACAGCAATTCTAGAGTGGGATGCGATTATTATCCTTATTATATATATATGTATATATATATATATATACACATGAGGAAATATTCTGAGAGATTAAAGACCTACTTTCTATGGATCACATAGCTAATAAGAATCTAAGGATGAATTTGAACTCAAACTTTTCTTGGTTCAAGTGTAAAACCACTCTTTCTAAAGGGTCATGGTTTCATTGATACACGACGTTACATCTTTCAAAATATTTGATTTCTAATACAAAATTATGTGGAGACATTGCCAACAAATATTTTGGTTAAAAGTTTGAATTGGAGAATTTGTAGGGAATTGATGTAAATCTATCAAAGTAATAGACAATCTCTAACTCAGGAGTGATTAAAGAACCAAAATGAATAATAAAGAAGCCCTGGGGAAAATGTTCAACTTCCTTAACCATTGAAGAAATACAATTAAAGTAACTTGAGGTTTCACCACACCTTTGTTAAAGTAGCAAAAGTAAACAAAATTAATAAATTTTAGTGTGGACAGGCTTTTTTAGAGAAGCATTTCTACCCATACACTACAGAAAGAAATGTAAATAAGACATCAGGACTGAGGTGGGGGGGGGGGAGACAAAAGGAAAATGAGAGGACCAAATCTTCATGGGAGAAGCAGATATTTTTTAATAGGGAAGTGTATTTTGGAGTATATGAAAGAAGCCCGAGAGCTGCTGTTAACTGGTGAATTGGGAGACCAAGTTGGGAGCAGTGAATAGAAATGGAAAACATCAGCAGTTTAGAGGAATATGTATTCGAGGTGTGCCCTTGAATGATATCTGAAACTAAAAGAGATAATAGTGAGTTTGAGAACCCTGATTGTATGCTTTGAACATACTACAAGAGATCTAACAAATTTGAAGAGTAAGCTGTGGCATGTTTAGGGAGTAGCATGAAAAGAATGATGAAGTGAGAATAGAGCTTATGCATGGTTCTCAAAAAGTAGAAGATATTTGATATCCTAGCTCCTTGTTGGCAAACCTATGGTACATGTGCAAGAGGGGGCTTCTCCCTTCCCCCCTCATGCCTAAAGACATTTCTCACATCACCTGCCCCTCAGTCTAGCAGCCCAATGGGAGTGCTTCCTCCCTCCCCTGTCTAGGGTAAAGTGGGGGGCTCACATGCAGCATGAGAGTTGCAGTTTGGGCACTTGGTCTCTAATTTAGATTCACCATCATGCACTAACTCCATCTCTCTCCCATTGAAAGTGTTGGCTCATTGTCAAGAGAAGGGGTATGAATTATTGTGAATCTGCCCATTCAGGAACCAATTCTTGAAGGCTTATTTAATGGCAAAGTGTTGGACTAGATATTATTTCAGTTCCTGTCATTTGACTTTGAAATAATAGTAATAATAATAAAAACAGCAGCTAGCATTTATATGGTGCTTTAAGTTTTGAAAAGCTCATAATAAATATTGTGTCCTTTGGTCTTCACAACCACCCTGAGAGAAATGGGATATTATTGTTTCCATTTTACAAATGAGGAGAAAAGGTTATTTGACCAGGCTTACATAGCTAGTAAATATTGGAGGCTAGATTTAAATTCAGATCTTCCTGACTCCACATCTATGAAGCTGAGTAAAGATAAGACAGGCATATTTGGATAGGTTCTATGTCATTTACTCTTGTGTAAGAACAATAAAATATAAGAACAACAAAAATAATCAATAATTGTGATAAAAGAGCTACTGAAAGCCTGGTATGTAAAATGTCTAAACTGTATTTAGGATCATTCTTATCCCCCAAAGTTCTGGGAAATACATCATTTGGACTGATTTCTCTTGGCCACTACTACCCCTTCCTTCCTTAAATTGTTATAGGAATGAAGACAAAACCACATAGTCCACATTAGATATCTGATTCATATTGGAATCTATCCACAAATCCCCTGGACTCCAGATTAAGAACTCATGGGCAATGAACAGTTGAGTTGCCTCCAGAGTTCTCTTTCAGAGATTGCTAGCAGGACTAGAGGAAGGGCTTAGGATAAATCATTTCATGACTCAGTCTCTCCGAAAAGCAGTCAGACAATAAAACTGAGGCATCAAATTGACTGTACCCTAATGGTCACACTCTGGCCCCATACTGTTCCTATTCACTATATACTTTGAATAGACTACTCCCTCTTCCTGACTTCTGTTTTAACTTAGCAGATGGTTTTCAAGAATTGTTGCAGCACCCATATTCATCCACCTACACCCTCTCTAAGACTCTCTGGACATAGCCAGACTGATCCTCAGGCAGTATATACATGAGTCCCTCACTACACCTGTACCCAAAACCTTTCCAATTTGAAAGAACCTGCCCAGAAGTTACCATTAACTTACTTACTTAGCCTTTAAGAAATCTGGATCATCTTCTGATGAGGAGACATCAATGGAAACCTTTAGTAGAGAATGAGTAATTACATCATGGAAATTAATAAAATGGGAAAGAGACAATTATATATAGAGAGATACATATGTATGTATACATATATGTATCTGTATTTATATCTACATGTAATCTTGAAAAGTTAAAGGCAAACTTAATGCTCAATGTCTGAGGAATGGCTATAGTATACCAACACAAGGGCAGCGACATGGTACAGTGAATACAGTACCAGGCCTGGAGTCAGGAAAACATCTTTCTGAGTTCAAATCTGGTTTCTGATACTTACTGCCTGTTGATTCCTGGATAAGTGACTTCAACCTGTTTGCCTCAGTTTCCTCATTTGTAAAATGATCAGGGGAAGGAAATGGCAAGCTACTCTTGGGTATTTTTGCCAAGAAAACTCCAAATAGGATCACAAAGAGTCAGATATGACCGAACAACAACAATCAGACTTAAAGAAATGCTAGAGAAAATTTAATATTAGACATTAAAATAAAAAAGGTTTATTTTGCATACCTTTCCCCCCTCAAACAATGAATTATTAAACGTTTATCAGTATACTCTTTGTATGTTGTTTTTTTTGATGGGCATGATTCATGACAGGAATGTAACTCTTCTTTATACTTTTTTAAAGACTCTTTTTTAAATTGTTTTTTAGTCTCCTTTTTTCAGTCATCCGCAACACTTCATGACTCCATTTGGGACTTTATTGACAAAGATACTCAAGTGGTTTGCCATTTCTTTCTGTAGCTCATTTTATAGGTGAAGAATCTGGGAGAAACAAGGTTAAGTGACTTTTCTCAGTATCACACAGCTACTAAGTATCTGAAGCCAGATTTGAATTTAAAAAGATGAGTTCCAGGCCTGGAACCCGTTACCATGAAATCTAGTTGTCCTTTAAATTCCTTTACTTTCCATGAAAGCTCTGTGTGATTCCACTTGGATTCTTGCCACATGAGCTTCTTCCCATAAAAACTATTGCTAGGATACCTATCCCCTGGGTCTGTGTTGGCAAACCTATGGCACGCATGCCAGAGGGAGCTACTCCCTTTCCCTTCTCCATGTGCATGCCTGAGAACATTTCTCTCATCACCTGTGCCTCTGCCCAGTAGCCCAATGGGAGTGTTTCCTCCTTCCCCTGTCTGAGATAAGGCAGAGGTGGGGTGGGGGCTCACATGCCATATGAGGGTGCAGTTTGGGCACTCATTCTCTAAAAGGTTCACCATCACTGTCTTAGGTGAAACACTATACCAGGGGAGCCATCCTCACTTCTTGTATTCTTTATATTATATTCAGCCTGGGGCTCTAGTCTGTCCAGACCCAATTAGATACTGACCATTATTCACTGTAGTAGCTGTTTCTCTCAACCTTGTGCGACCTTTCAATTTAATGAATATGTTTTCTTGCCTTTGATCAAGATACTGATAAAAAATGTTAAACACAACAGAGCTAAATACACATCCCTAGGGATGTCACTCTGGAGACATACAAAGTTGACATTGTACTATTATAAATATGGCCTCCATCCAACCAGTTATGAAACCACCAGACTATATTATCACCTTATCCATATATCTCCATCACCTTCACAAGAATGGTATGAGATAATTTGTCAAAAGCTTTGCTAGAATCTAAATAAACAATATCAAAAGCATTCCTTTCATCAACTAGTTTAGTGATGCAATAGAAAATAGAAATTATATTAGTCAGACACAACCTGTTCTTAGTGGGGCTAGACCAAGTTAACTCTGAAAACACTACTTCCCTTTCTAGCTGTTTGCCGAACATCTTTTCTATGATCTTTTCTAAACATTTTCCCAGGAAATTAGGTCAAACTCAATGTACTATAATTTGAAGACCATACTCTTATTCTCTTCCCCCTTTTTATAAAAAACTGGGCCATTTGTCCTCAAATCTTGTGGCATATTTTTTCTATGATTTTTTGTTCAACATGACTGACGATGGTTTAGGAATTATCTGCTGATTCTTTCAGGAGTCCAGAACATGGTTCATCTGGACGAAGTCATTTGAATTCATCAAGTGCTCTGTTATACTTTAACTCCCTTTTAGTCATTGAAGTTTGTCACACACAATGTAAAGATAATTCTCTTTTACAGATAAAGGAGAAATAAGATGAGAATTGAGCTGCCCTCTCTATGTTGTCAGTTATCATTATACCATCTGTTCCAATAAGAATCTTTTCTATTATCCCCTTTTTGCATAAATGAGCTAAAGAATCATTTTTTAAATTATCCTTAGTTTTTACTTGCCTGCCTTAATCTACTGCACCATGGCACACTCAAATACTTATTCTCTTTTACCTGACTTAGCTTCTATCTTCTATACGTATCATTTGAAAAATCAAAACATGTTGGTGATTTGTTTGTGTATCCATATCTATCTCTCCAACAAAACCCATTTTTATTTCTCATAAAAATGGATTCCTGATGAGAATATTGTACATAGTAATAGCAATATCATATGATGATCAACTGTAAAAAACTTAGCACTCTCATAAATATAATGATCTGAGACAGTTCTGAAAGACTTAGGACAAAGAATGCTATCCACCTTCCTTGAAAGAACTGTTGGAGTCAGATGGAGATGCAAACTATCTTTCACATTAGTTTACTTACAGTTTTGTTTTGAGGATTTGGTTTTATAATAGTATTTTCTTATACCAATGACCAATATGGAAGTAAGTTTTGCAGGATAATACATACATACATATATATATGTATATATATATATATATATATACCCAGATCAACTTGCTTACCATTTCTGAGAAGGGGAGAGAAGGGAGAAAAGAAGACAATTTGTATCTTATAAATCTTATAAATAAAAAAATATATAAAAACATATTTTGAAACTTGCTATTACATGTAATTGGGAAAATAAAATATCTCTGAATAAAACAAACAAGCAAATGAAAGAAATTATTTCCTGAGGGGATGCCCAACAATTGGGGTTTGGATCAACAAGTTGATATCTGATTGTAATGGAATACTATTGTGCTATAAGAAATGATGAGCAATAAACAGGAGGATTTTAGAAAAATCTATAAGAACTTACATGAACTGATGCAGAGTGAAGTGAACAGAACTAGGAGACTATTGTACACAGTAACAGCAATACTGTAAGATGAACAACTGTGCATGACTTAGCAATACAATGAGGCAAGACAATTCAGAAGGACTCAAGATGAAAAAAAATTGCCTTCAGATTAAGAACTGATGGAGTTTGAAAATGTCAAATGAAACATATCATTTTTCACTTTATTTTCATCAAAGGTTTTTTTTTTTAATATGCCTTCTTTCAGGATATGAGAAATATGAAATGATTATATATTTTTGCACATATATAACTGATATCAAATTGCTTACCATCTTAGGGAGTGAGTAGGAGAGGGAAGAAAGGAGAGAATTTGGAACTCAAAATGTTTAAAAATGAATGCCAAAAAAATTTTTATGTGTAATCAGGGAAAATTAAGTATTACTGAAAAAGAAAAAAAGAAATGTTTCCCTTTGTCTTCAGAATTTTCTTCTTGAATATCTCTTATCCATCTCTGAATTTCTGTTTTGTGGACTCCCCAGCTCACAGGAATTTACCAAACTTCTTACAGAACTAACAACATCATTTATTAGGATCTTGTCTTTTCTGACCTGAAGTTCTTAGGTACTATTTCTCAGGATCATGGAATGTCACAGCTGTAAGGGTCTCTAAAGACAGTTTTGGCTGAGAAACCTAAGTTGTTTGTAGATACCTCTTTGGCACTTAATAAATGGGTACTGGATGGAATTGAATCAAATTTTATTCTATTAAATTTCATTTTATTCAATTTGTTTCATTGGAGAAAGGGGTATTATAGGATATAGAAAAAAATTGTTTGGAGTTCAAGGTTCACATAAATGAGTGAAAGAGGAAGCCCAGTAGTTGTTTTGTTGTTTACATTCCCCCAAACTTCTCATTTTTAGTTTATTCGTGTAAAACCCATCACTAGTAATATGGTGACAAAGGATAAAGAGGAAAGTGACTATTAAAACGGAGAGGAGTCATCATTAATTAAAAATAGGATTTGTTATATGAAAGAACCTGAGAACCCAAAATGAGGTCTTGAGGTTAAAAAGAGTTATATCAACTGTGGTAGAAACCAGAAGTGAAATATTTGAACCTGATCATATATTCCTTATTAACTTCATAAAATCTGTCTATCTTTGCTTCTTTGCCTCTGTCTCTCGCTTCCTCTTTCTCTTTCCCATTTTCCCTCCATAATCCTCTGTCTCAGGAGAAGCTTTGTCTTAACCTGCAAACTACTTCACCCCTCCTAGGACAGCTTAATGCCTGCCTCAATCTCAGGGCTTGCCATATTGATATATATCAGACCAGCCTCTGCCCTACCCTGGATCAGAATTCCCAAACTCAAGAGATCCACTAGCCTCAGCCTCCCCTAGAAGCAGTGATTATAGGCAGGTGTCACCACTCCATTTCACAACTTGAATTTTAAGGCATTTAGCCACTCTGACCCTCAGTTTTCTCACCTATAAAATGGGATAATACTGCCAATTCTTCTTACTTAAAGGGCTTTTGTGAAGATGAAATGACATAGCATGTGAAAGGAATCTTCTATAAAGCACTATATAAACTTGAAATAGTAGTATTATTATATGCTAGGGAGCTATTACAAATATTGAAAACCAAAATGTACCATGTAGGCAACAATCCAAAAAAAAATTAATTGAACAATTACTTTAAATTTCTCTTCCATAAATAGTAATAAATTTGCCTAAATGGAAACTGCTGCTAGTTTGTTCAAAATGGGTAGGATGAGAAGATATATTGTTTACCCTAAACACCGATAATTAAATTTATACAATTTTATCAGACACAAAACACAATCATGAGAAAAAACTGTCTTTTGTAAAAACTCATAGTGCAGAGGTGGGGCACTATCCACTAGTGGCTTATCCACTAAACAAATAGAAACGTATTTTTTCTCAAATTTATTATACCCAATACATAGTCATCCTGGATTCCCAAGGAAATTTTCTTTAATAAAATTTAAATGTAGTTCATGACTAAGGTTCACCTAAAACTTTAACCTGGATGGACTGGGCCCCTTCTAGAAAAGTACTCAATGAACCAGAGAGCCCAGTTTTAGGATAGCTCCTTATTTCCTCCATCAGGAAAAAAAGTTTAAAATACAATGCTGATGAGTACTCACTGACAAGTATTGAAAACATAAAACAATAACCCATCACTCTTATGCTACACTTCCTAGGAGGATAATGCCTCAAACATTAACATGAAATACTTTGTAGAAATGATGAACAAGTTAGTTTATTTTTACATTAAATCTGTATTCATGTCAACAATTCAACAAACATTTCTTAAGGATTCACTATGTGCCAAGTGCTTTGATCATATGAAAGAAAGATACTTTAAATTTGTTTTTGTATCGTTAACATAAGTTAGTGCTGTATTTTATTGAAAGTTTTTATTTATCTGTTTATATAATCTTTTTTTGTTGTTTCTGCAACTAAAATGATTTTAAGCTGCTTTCATAAAATTAAGGCATCCTTATATTTCTGGAACATATCCAACTTGGTCATAACAAATAATTGGATATTGAGGAAAATTAATATTGAATTGTATTATTTATTAGTAATATTTCTAGGTGAAATCATTCTCCCTTAATCTTCCAAGGTCAGACTAAAACAGTCTGCTTCCAAGCTGAGGTTACTCCCAAGCCCCCAGCTACCAAACTGCCCTAGGACCTGCTGTTATTGTTAAGATCTGGATAGAATTAAAGGCATTTGAAGGCAGGGCTGGTTAGCCATGTTGAATTTTGACCCATTTGGAAATAAGATGGGCCAGCCACATCTTTGTGGTTAATGAAAGAACATGCTGGGATTTTCCTTATTTAAGCAAAGATCTACCTCCCCTGTGGTAAAATAATGAGGTAGAAATGCTGAGGCCACTTCTCTTCTTTCAAAATATCTTCCAATGGGGATTGCTTAGGGGTGTCCCAGGGACAAACTGTCAGGCCAATCAGAAAGAAGATACAACTTTCCATAAAAGAGAAAGCCACGCTGGAATGAATATCTTTTCATTTAGGTGGTAGATAGATCATTGTTGTTAGAAGAAGACACATGCATTTGTTAATAAACAATATTATTCTTGGGGAAAAGGTCTCATATTCTTTATTGATTAAAACCCAAGCATTACAACAAATTGCTGTAATCTTTTTGGTAGTTTAGAATTTTGTTTGCAATTTTTAGAATTTGTTGTCACTATTGATATTTATATAATTCTTTTTCCACTTTTTCTTTCCTATCTGGCATTTTATATTTATATCTGGCATTCCTAATTCTGGCATTTTATATTCATAGTTTTTCATTTTATTTATATTTGAGTTTTTGTTGGCATATGATTAAATATAGTATTTTATGATAATTATTTTATTCAGAATTTATTATAACTGTTTCAACTACACTCAAAAATTTTGGTATCTTGTCTTATTATTATTGAACCATTAATTTTTAGAGTACAAGTAGAAAGAAACTTATGGGCTATCTATTTTAATTCAGAAATATAGTTCATTCTCTTTAATTATTTTAAATGATTTTAATGATTTTTTGCACCATTAATTTTCATGTTAATGTTTTGTTTGTCATTTAGGTTTGCATTTTTGTTTGTGTTTCCTTTATTAATTACAATTTTATATTAAATGACATGGCAACCAACTTCTTATAGGAAAGGCTAATTGAAAAGCAAAAAGACCTGGATAATAAGGTAATGATTGTAGGAAACTTTGAAATTTGGCAGGGGTATGACAAATCTAGTAGAAAAATAAATAAGAAGAAAATTCCAGATTTGAACCATGTTGGAAGAATTGAATTGATAAGACTTACAGAACATAATGGGAACCTTAAGGAATATGTTCACTTTTAAGACTTAAGTAGTACTTCTACAAATATCAATCAAATAAGGGAAACTTAAGTAAATCCTTAATTAACCTAATATCTCTCTATAGTATGGTGACTTTCTGCCTTTCCAGGCTCATCTCATATTATTCTCTTCTACATACTCTGTGGTCCAACTAAACTTGCCTATTTTGTGCCTTAAAACCTTCCTTGAGCTCTTCTTTCTCCAATCATATGCTCAAGTTGTTTCCTACCATGAAATGTCCTCTTTCCCACCATTCTTCACCCCCACACACACACTCCTAGCACACTCTGTGTGCTGAATTCTTACTCAGACCTTGAAGCCCATATCCAATGTTATTTTATCCCTTTAGTGGGTGGTGAGACCTCAGATCTCAACTATCACTTTGTTTTACAATTTTCTAATTCACTTAATGAGTACATGTGTGCATCCTGGGTATTTATGTTGGGATCTTTTCCTTCTCCCAGACTAAGAACTCCTTGTAGGCAGGATCCAGTCTCAGCTAAACTTTGTACCCCTCAAGGGTTCTATCCCCCAGATTATGCTACACATATTAGTCCCGTAATATGTGTTCATTGAAAGTATTATCAAGTCATCAAGCATTTATTAAGTATTTAATACACAGCAGGCATTATGTTAAGCACTGAGGAAACAAAGGCAAAGGTATTCCCTGTCCTCAAGGAACCCACATTTGAATTGGGGGGACAACATATAAATAATTCTCTACATACAAAATATAGAGAGCGTAAATTGGATTCACGTCAGATGGAGAGAAGAGGATGTTTTAGCAGGAAAGGGTCTATTGTTATATGTAATGTAATTTATTATATGCAAATGCCCAGGATGGGACAATACATTGAGCTTTAAGTGGTTGCTATTGCCTTGCTGTGAATTAATTCATCAGAGCCCTTCCTCCTTGAGAATCAGCTGGAAACAGTGTGGCTGATAAGGAAAGTAGAAAGAAAAATAGTCCTCCAACTAGTTGGGCATTTTTTAGTCAGGATCTGGGCTTGTTTGGATAGTTTGGGAGCATCTTGAGAATAGGGGGTGTCCATGAATAACTGCCATGAGAAGAAAGGGGTGACCTGAAAAAGGACAGGGCGTAGCCAAGAGGAGACTCACCTGCTGCCTTCTTGACCCTGATTATAGATTCAGCAATATCATGTCTTTTCCCGACTCAAAGATGCGACCTCATAACTAAATTTGTGCTTGAAGTCAGCAGCGGACCTTCCAGTAAGAGGATCATAGGTCTGACATCAAAGTAAATTTTCAAGTCACATTTGATCTGCTAAAAATGCAAATATGATTTAAAAGATAACCTGGGCAAGTTTAACATTTGAAATCAGTTCTAAAACCCAAATGGTTCCAGAAGAGCGGAGACTACAAACCTGTAATTGGCAGTGATAAATGACAATCCGAGAGCATTCACAGTAGTCATGCTTCCTGTAGACACTCACCGGCTTTACCGTACGTTATCAATAGCTACAGTGTGTGTGTGTAAAATCCTCTAGTCTGCTGTTCTTGTCGATAAATGTCCTCTGGAAAGCAAACTTGCGCTCTGTATCCATTTTTTCCTCGTGTAGAAAGGTCAGTTCTGTCATGTTCCCTCCTGTGGGGATGGTGAGTGCGCAAGGAAGGAGGGGCTACTTAGGACAAGGACAAGTTGGGTGGGAATCACTGAGCCTCAGGGAACATTCAGTAGAGGAGCGTGGCCCCAGTACAGTGTTCCACTCTAGCTATCCAAGACAATAACTAGGAGGCAATCCTTAAGTCAAAAAAAAATCCATGAAGGAGTCAGGAAAGAGGCAGGACAGGAGCAATAGGTCCAAATCCAGGAGAATCAGGCAGAGCATCCAAGAAAACATCACACCTTGGCAAACTGGCGATTTGTTTCTAGAATTAGCCCAAGGTATTGCCCTTTTACAGCAGCGTGGTATGGTGCAAAGAACACTGAACCCAGAAACAGGAAGAACCTGGGTTCAAATCCCACCTCAGAAACCAATTAGCTGGAGAACCTAGGGGAAAATCATTAAAATTTCTCTGGTCCTCAGGTTCTTCTTCACCTAAAATAGAGGTAAAAATGCCTGCAGATAATGCCTCCATAGTGCCTTGTAAACCTTAAAGACTATGAAAATGTTAGCTATTAGTATTATGATTATTAGGGCAATTCTCCCTCCTTGCATGATTAAAGGTACAACAGCTATGGGATTGGGAAAGAGCCCCATTATAGATTGTAGAACAAAGGTCACATTTCTTTTTTTTTTTTTTAAACCCTTACCTTCTGTCTTAGAATCAATACTGTGTATTGGTTCCAAGGCAGAAGAGTGATAAGGCCTGGGAAATGGGGGTTAAGTGACTTGCCCAGGGTCACCCAGCTGGGAAGTATCTGAGGTCAGATTTGAACCTAGGACCTCCCAACTCTAGGCCTGACTTTTCAATCCACCTAGCTGCCCCAAGGGTCACATTTCTGATGCTAGCTCCCCAAAGTTCCTGGATCCAATAAATTTTGACAAACTTATTATGATTCTAGATGCATTTATCTTCATAATTTGAAAATGATGCTACCTAGCCAGATGAAAACAGAATTTTTATATTTGATAAATGAATGACCTTCTCCAGGACACTTTGTTATTGTTGTTGTTGATATTATTTCAGAATTTTAATTTGCTTTTTATTATAACTCTGTTTTCATATGCCTGGGCCACATTTTACTGGAGCAGCCAAAAGGTGGTTTTTAAAGTTTAGATGAAGCATTTTGCAGCTCTTAAAATTCTATATACACATTAGCTATTTACTGCCTTAGTAGGGAGATAATCAGGAAAGGGTGAGTGAGCTGTTTCTCTTCCTTTTCCAAAGGCTCCAGGGTCCTTGGCACTGAATAAATTCTAAGACTTGCAATTTTATCAGTTTACTCAGAGGTAATTAGGTTCTAAGGGATCAACTTATAGTAACCAAACTTAGGAAAGTGATTAATAAAGGAAATATTCATATATAAGAAAAAAAACTGCCACTCACTTGCCTACAATTATCATGGAATCATGACTTCCCTTTCTCAAGTCCTTTAAGGTTTGCAAAGCATTCTACATGCCTTACTGTGTGACCCTGATCAAAGTACTTAATCTTGTATGCCTCGGTTTTCTCATCTGTAAAATGAGCTGGAGAAGGAAATGGAAAACTGCTCCAAGGTATCTTTGCCAAGAAAGCTCCAAATGGGGCCATGAAGCGTTGGACATGACTGAAACAACCAAACAACTACTACATGCTTTAGCTCATTTGATCCTTTGAATTATGAAATGACTTGATTAGGGTTATACTGTTAGTAAGTACTAAGGCAGGATTCAAAACCATGTGCTACTGGCTCCAAGTTCAGAACTCTGTCCACGATACTGAGATGTCACCCCAAGTATGAGCTTCTCTACTAGAAATCTGCTTGGGAAAACAGCGACATCAGAAGATTGCTTGGTGGGCAAAGTCAGGGTAAAAGATGGATGATTTTAAAGGATATTGGGATGCGGTCAATTGGCTAGGATTGTTCAAGGCAATTTTTTTCCATAAAGGTTTATATCAACCAAGGGATATGTATATACTATGTTAGATGGTCAGACCTCTGCAAACCAAGGTCTATGTTCTATTTGGGCATAAATGTAAAATGCTATCCTCATTTGTCTCTTAGATAGTAGAGTTTAGTAAATAATTTTAGGAACTTAGAAATGAAAAAAATATAGAAGAATTAGGTATTGCTCTGGACAAACTTTCTCACCAAACTTCTCTTCCATCTTATTATTCACTGAATTTCAGTTAAAAAGGCATAGAATTTGAAATAGAAGCCCTGGCTTCAAAACCTGGCTTTTATTTAGTAATTCCATGACTTTGGGAAAATTACTTTATCTTTCCGGGTCTCTGTTTCCTCATTTATAAGATAAGACAGTTAGACAAGTTGACCTCTAAAGTCCCTGTCTTCTCTAAATTTATAGTCTCATATTTTATCTACTTTTGTCACTGCTGGTCCAAAATAACCAGTGCCTAGAATTCCCAGCTGTGTTGTCCCAATAGCCATGGACAGTGCACCATTTTTGTAGCTTCCTCTCTTCTCCTCCACCCACTGAAACCTACCTATTCTGTGTCCTTTTACAAGAGATTTCATTTCTCTAGGAACAAGAATGTGCTCTAATTCTTTATGAGTTGGTCAATATGTTACCCCTCCCAAATCACAAATGCCTTCTTTGACACTCTGGACACTTGGACAAATATGTGATTTCAACAATATGGATATTTCTTCCAGTGAGGAAGATTACTCTTCAACCATGCCTGCCCATCATATATAATCCATAAATCTTCCCCAGGGGAGGCCTTCATCTCTATCTCTTTACAGTGCATAAATAAAAATGGAACATATGAATTGTCCATTACTTATCCCTCATTCTCACTATTTGATCAGCTCTTCTTTTCTGGTAATACACCTTTTATAGCACATCCTTTACACCCCTTCTTTCATGTAATTTTTTTTATTGTTAACATGTTGTAACTTGTACAGACATCTACCATATGCCTTTCCAAAGTCCCTTGGGTAACCTTCAAATTTAATTCTTTAGGGACATGATATTCCATTACTCACAGTTATTTCCATGACTCTTTGGAAGACTATTGTTGGTTAAAGAAGAGGTGGATAGTTTTAAAGAGAAGTAGTAGATAATAAAATTTATGATTTCAAGAAAAGGGTACAAGAAACTCTTTCCATAAATAGGGATAGGGAAAGAGTCTAACAAAGGGATTCTTAACCTATTGTATGTCTTAGACCCTTTTTGCAATAGACTCCTTCTCAGAATAACATTTAAAAATGTATAAAATATATAAAGCTGAAAAGGAAACCAATTAAATTGAAATAAAGATAAATCATTTTCCCGTCCAAATTCAGGGACCTGAAATCTCTCCATGTACTCCTACCCAAGGTTAAGAAGCCTTGCTCCAAGAAATCTCCATAAATAAAGCAAGTAGTATTTGTTGTTATTAATCTACAATGCTTCAAATATCCTGTCCATATTTCTTTCCCAAGTTCTTCCATCTTTATTATCCTTTCAATTTTTATGATTAATCAAGGAAAATACCTTCATTAGTGCTAATAATCTATCTTCTTTAATACTTAATTCTTGAAAATCTCTTTTTAGCTCTTTATTTCTCTGCCTCCCAACCCCAAAGAAGTTCTACCCTGTAGCATATTAGCCATTGGAGAATGAGAGAGAAAGAAGAATAATGTCACCAGGAAGAAGACAGTAGTAGTTAAATCCATGTAAGGATATACAGAAAATATTTGAAACTATAAATCCAGAGGACTTCATAGACTTAAAGCCCTTAAGGAGTACTGTGAATTTTTTATTGGTCCAGTTTTCCTTCCTTTCAATCATCACCACAAGGGTGGCTGCTGACTCTGCCTATACAAATATCCATAATCCTGCCCTTTCTGGGGATATTGGTAGTCCCTGCCACTCAGTTATAGACGACGACTATATTTCAACAAGATGACAAGACAGTTTCATTTCAAATGATGAGAAGCCCCAAGTCCTGGTGCCTAAAGCCTCCGAGGGCTGTTCCCTCACCACCAAGCTGTCCATATAAAAACCACTCTCAGCCACAGAAGGCTAATTGCTCCCCACTCAGATCCCCTGTCACATCACTGTCTTCTGGGTACTGGGTAAATGAAATCTCTGAAATATTAATGAGAAGAAACAGCTCTATTAATAATGGAGGGAAAGACACAGTGAGACTGCACAAATGCAAGGGGAGAGAGAGTGCATGTGCTGCAAATTTAAGTTGTCCAAGAGGTGGTTATCCATTCCCAGATTACTGGGAGACAGGAAGGGAGGACAATGAGCTACAAATAAGGGAAAGAGGAAGATAGACAGTCTAAGAAAGAAGACTTGCATTATAAATGCATACAATGCATTTATAATAACATTATATAATTGATTCAGAACTTCACAAGCTATAGTTCAGTCAGTTAGTTAATGAGTATTCATTGTGTGCCAGGCACTATGCTAAGCACTGGGGATAGAAGAAAAGGCAAAAACATGGTCCTTGTTCCCCAAGAGCTCACAGAATAATAGCAGTAACAAAGTGGAAGCAATAAGGCACTGACAAGATATAAGAGTAGATAGTGTGGAGGGGTTGGGGGAGGCTCAGCTAGGTGGCTTACTAGTTAGAGAGCCAGGCCTGGAAGAGAGGGAGGTCCTTGGTTCAAATCTGACCTTAGACACTTTGAATCCTGGGATTTGAGCTATCTTAAAGAAAGCCAAGGAAGTTGGGAGGTAGAGGTAAGGAGTGACAGAATTCCAGGAATTGGGTTCAACCAGCTATGAAGATAGGATTGATTCTTCCCTTGTCTATTTTTAGCTAAACAAATCAAAAACTTAAAGCACCCCTACTTGATAGTAAATAAGAGAGTTCAGCAAGTCACTTACTGGAGTAAGTTCACACCTCCAAATTGAAAGACTGCAATTGGTTCCCATAAATTAGGGCAGCAACAGGAAGTGACATCAAGAAAACCCTTTTTAAAAGGCCAGTTCCAGGATTCAGTCATTCACTCTGGCTAGGTGAGCCAGACTGGAGGAGGACACTCTTTCCTTGGATCCTGCAGTGGTGGGTGGAGTGATTCTTTCTTTGGTTCTTAGTGAGGAGACCCTCTCTGCTCATCCGTGCTTTGGTGTGACACTCCCTTCAGTACGAGTTCTGGTGAGATTCTTGGCAGTCTTAGCCTTGTGCACAGTGAAGGTTCTCAGCATATTCTTCAGTTTCCTGGTTCTTCGGATTTCAGCTTCCTAATTAGGATTTTGGATTCTGGTGGGATTTGCTTTCGGATTTGCATTTTTGGTCTGGAGACATTATTATTAAACTTAAGGTATTGTTAGCTAGGCAGTACTTTCTGTCTCTTTATCTACATTTTTCCACTTTCACTCTTTCCACCTCTTTGTAAATAAAACTGCTAAAAATCATTTTGACTGTAATATTTTTGAATCAGCCAACCACAATATTACTTTAGAATTGTCGTATTTAGCATAAAACCTAAATTTAAATTTTTACACAGCATAAAGGCAAGGCGTTGGGAGATTCAGTGTTGTATATGAAGAGTTAAAAGTGGACTAATGTGGGGAGGCAGCTAGTTGGCTGAGTTCATAGCTGTGTGACCCTAGACAAGTCACTTAACTCCAATTGCCTAGCCCTTACTGCTCTTCTGCCTTGGAACCATACACAGTATTTATTCTAAGATAAAAGACAAGTTTTTTTAAAAAAGTAGGCTAATGAAGCTGGATAAAAGCATAAATAGAGTCAAGTGTAAGAAGATTGGAAAGGTAGAAAGGAACCAGGTTGTAAATGGTTTACAATTCCAAATCGAAGCTTTTACATCTGATCCTGGAAGTAATAGGAAATCACTGGATTAACAGAGGAGTGATATGGTCAGGTTTGTATTTTTGAAAAATCCCTTTGAGACCTAAGGGAAAAATAGATTGAGAATGGGGAAACTGGGAAGGCTATTGCAACTGTCCAAGTACCACAGGTCAGTCCTAAGGGAGTGGAAATGTGAATGAAAAGAAGGAGACAAAAACAAGAACTGTGTTGGTAGGAAGAGCAAGATTTGAGAACAAATTGGATATGTGGGGAGCAGGGTGTGTGTATAAGGATGACAGTGAGGTTGTAAGCCCAGGTGACTTGAGGAAAGTAGCACAAATGAGGCAACTCTGATTGAAAGCCATAAAGCAAGTAAATGCCAGAACCAGGATTCAAACTTAGATTCCAAGACCAGTACATTTCCTACTCTACCACACTACCTCCAATAATTAGCATTCTCCCAGTATATAAGAAGGCAAAGGAATGGTGGGGGAAGGGGAATAATTTGTTATTAGGGAGAGGAGACAGCAAATGGGGCTAACAAAAATTCTAAAAAGATCTAGAAAAGTGCTAAGTTTCTGGAGTCAAGAGGACCTACATATGGCATTCTTCCCCTTCTTCAATCAAGGAATCATAAGTACACATTAACTAAAATGACTGCCCACTACAATAAGTTGTCATGAGTCTACAATAAAAGGAAAAAATCCTCCCCTAAGAAAATATGATAACCTGCCATCTGCTCCCAAGAAAATCTAAAAGTAGGAAGAGAAGAGAATATTCCTCTGAGAAAGGTTCGAAACTCAAAAATCTCATAAGATGTCAGTCATGGAAAGGAATTTAGAGATCAGTGAGTTGGGTTTAAGTTTTTTTTTTTATTAATATCTTTTTTAACATCAAAATCACAATTACATCCCTGTCCTAGACTACCATCCCATAAAACAAATTGTATTTTAAAATAAAGATGGAAAAAATAAGCATAACAAATCAATTTTTTTAAAATTATAAATATGTATAAGAATTTGCAGATATGTGGGTCTCCCATTTCTTCAAAGGGATGGGTCATGAATATGATCTCATATATCTTCTTTAGAGACAAGTTTTTCTTTAAAACATTCACTTTTGATTTTTTCCCCAAGGTGAAACTTTCTATTTATGTTATTGTAGTCATATATATTGTTTTCTTGCCTCTGCTTATTTCAATTTGTAATGTAAATCTCTCCATGCTTCTCTGTATCTATCACATCCATCATTCCTTATAGAATAATAGTATTTTATTACATTCATGTACCATAATTTGTTTAGACATTTCCCAATCAATGGGAATCTACTTTGTTTTCAACTCTTCACTATCATAATAAATGCTTCTATAAGTATTTTAGTGTACTTTGGGACTTTTCTTCTTACCAATGGCCTCCCTACATATGAGACTAATATTGAAATTTTACTCATTTTAATTTAATTACATAATTCAAAATTGTTTTCCAAAGTGGTTTCACAGCTCCACCAATGGTACAATAGTTTGCCCATCTTCCCACAACCCTCCAACACTAATTATTTATATCTTTTCTCATCTTTGCCCAGTGTCAAAAGACTAGAACTGAAGACACATTCTGGTTTTACAATGGGCTCAAGGAATTAGAGTTTAAAAGGACTATGGAGGTCATCTAGTCCAACCCCCTTGTTTTACAGCTGATGAGACTAAGGTCTCCAAAGTTTAAGTGACTTGCCCAAGGTTGCACAAGTAGCAAGGCACAAAGGGATTCCAAAACCTCAAAACTTCACTATATCATTTACCTTTTCCTGTTTGTTTTTTTTATATAACACTGCTAGGAAGTATACAAGGAAGGGGGAAAAGGCAAAGGAATTGTCCAACCCTAAGCCATTTACATCTCTTTCCATTTCCACAGTTTAAATTGTATATGTAAGAACCTGGAGTCATACCTTTCTTCAGATGGAATATCCCAATTGACTTGGCGTTAGGAGACCTAGGTTCCAGCTCCACCATTTAGTGCGAAGGTTAACTCGCAGCAGCATTTGTGAAATGGGGTTAATGATACCTGTATTACCAACTTCACAGTGTTTTGTGGTGACTAAAATACATTCGTAAGACACCTGGACCACAAAGAGCTAGACAAAAGTAAACTATTACTAATTTATTAATAGCTCTGTGATGAGATCACATATGCTTGAAATATTAACGTAATTATTACAGAGAATCTTGTCTCATAGAGCATATGGTGTTTCCTATAGAACCTCTAACAAATGTTTACCACTGTATCTAAGGAGGTATGGATCTGCTATAATCTCACAATGAAGCCCAGACTTAGCAAGAATTATTTTTGCTGATGTCTTCCCCTGTTCTGTCACACTTTTATCACTTTCTCAGTAGCCTTCCCTTGAAGGGCCAAGATCTCTACTATCAGGTTACAAAGAGTCCTCCCATCCCCACTCCAGGCCTTTCTCCTGGATTCCAGGTTGATCCTGCCTCTTCTGCCATCCAGCAAAGCTATCAAAGATGCAACCTGCTCAGTGCCCTGATTATAGCTCCCTACTACAGAAAAAAGTTATGGATTTCTTTACTCTGAGGCAGAGGTTCTTAACCTTTTCCTGCTTAAGTCTAGTGAAGTCATATATATATATATATATATATATATATATATATATATATGTTGCTTTTCAGTATAATATTTTAAATACACAAAAATGTACAAAGAAATGCAAAGAAAATCAATTATATTGAAATACGGTTATCAATTTTTCAAAGTTTCCTGTATTTCTCATTTCTCTGTCATTCAGCCCAACTGACCTTATCTGTGCTCCTCAGATAAAGCAATTTATTTCTCATTTCCTTGTCTTTGCATTGGTTGACTGGCATGCCTGGAATGCGTTTCTTTACCTCCTCCTCATAGAATACTTCCATGATGCAGGTCAGGCACTAACTCCTGCACATAGATTTTTCTGATTCCCCCTAACCATCACTCCCTAACTAATCTATAATAATTTGTACTAATTCTGTGTACACTAATACACATGTATTTGTTACATCCTTCATTAGAAGGCAAGGATGTGAGCTGAAATTGTTTCACTCTTGTATCTCTAGTATAGAGTTTGGCACATAGTGGGTGTACATAATGGGTGTTTAATAGATTCTTTATGATTTGATGGATTAAACGACTTGAATAAAATGATTCATATGAAAGTATAGACAGCCTATTATGGCACAACACTGACCAGCTTACAGATTTCCAGCATTTTCTATTTTCTTTCTGCACCAAAATCCTCTTCTAATTCTCCTTGACATCATGGAGGAGACATGACATTGAGCACTCTAAGGCTATGCCAATGAAACACAGGCAAGTCGTGCCAGTCAAGCTGGAAAGGCTCCAAGTACAGGATGAGTGAAAGACTGTATTTGTTGACCAAGAATCATCATTAGCTCAGCGAGGCTTATCCTCCCTGGAATGACTGAGGGCTAGTGAATTTTTGGCCACATCTACTCCCAACTAAAATACAGATGAATTATAATATCCATTGATGGAAAGAATCCACACCCTAAAAAAATTAGATGTCTTTGAGGAACTGAAGCATCTTTTATTACCCTCTGAAACATTTTCTCCTAACTCCCAGGAAACAGTGATAAGACCCTTTTACTACAAGGTATAAATTAAATGTTTATGAGGAAATGAAGGCAAGATCATTAAAAATTAGTCACTGCAAACTAGAGCCAGAAATTTGAAAATGCATCGAGGTAATTTACAAAAAGAAGGTATTAAGAATGGTTAGTTAATTAATATGTTGTCCTACAATTAGCTGTGCATGTGATTAACTGCCCTTCTTATTGCTTAAAATTAAAACAACTTGATTTTTAAGCATATGACCTATATCTGCAGAGTTCCAGAGTGTACACTATACCTAATATGTCTTAAGAGTTGATCATTTCATTCCATTTAATAGATAGATGGATAGAAAGTTAAAACATTTGTTAAGTGTTGGAAATAGAAATACAAGAAAAGGAATGTAGATAAGTAGGAAAAAAGGAAGAGAGGGAGGAAAGGAAGAAAAGAAAAGATAAAGAAACAAAGGACAAAAGAAGGAGAAAGAGAAGGAAGAATGAAGAAAGGAAGGAGGGATGGAGGAAGGAATAATGAATAAAGAAAGTGAAGGAGAGAAAAGGGAAAAGGAAGAATGAAGAAAAGAAAGGAGAGAGGATGGAAGAGAGAAAAGAGGGAAGGAAAGGAAGAAGAAAAGCATAGAGGGAGAGAGAGAGGAATAGAGAGAGGGGAGAAGAAAGAGTCCTTAACTTCAAGCTTACTTTCTAAAGGGGAAGACAACACATAAAAGGTACCTGGAAAGGAGAGTAAAGGAGAGGTCCCTATGAGGGGGCAAGGTAGAAAATTTCAGAGAGACAGGAACAGAGCTAGAAAAAAAGTGAGCAAGAATGACATAATTTCTTTTTCTTAAATTGTACTTAATTGATTAATTAAGAGAATTTTTCCATGGTTACATGATTTATGTTCTTTCCCTTCCCTCCTCCCACCCCTCTCCTGTAGCCAATGCGCAATTCCATTGGGTTTTACATGTGACATAATTTCTTTATGAAATTAGGGTCCTACTCTGGCATTCATCAATTAGAGGAGGATAAAGTTTAGAGGCATCTTCAAGATAAAAGTTATCAATAAGAAGAAAAGTCTAGAAAATCAAGATCAGAATCAGGGAAGAAGATATTGATTAAATGTCTACTCTATTATGTGTAGAACAGTGTCCTAGAGTTTAAAAAGCAGATAAAACAAATTTGCCTCTGTATGTAAAAGGTCTAAAACTTAGCCAAAAGGATAGACATTTACCTTCATCGACATAATACAAATTAGAAATGAAGGTTGCACAGAAATGCCAGGGTGTCACAAGTTATTCATAGGATCATGGAGCTGGAGCTAGTCAGGATTTCAGAGACCAGTCCTTGAATCTTAACTTGGAATACATGAACTTGTTTTTATTTTAACAGCTATTTCAACATAACTTGTTTCTTTGAATTCTACATTTTATGCATATAAAAAAAAAGTCCACAGGCTTCACCAGACTGCCAAAGGGGTTCATGATTCAAAAAAAGTTAAGATGGTAAATATATGGAGTAAGATTTGAATCCATGACCTCTGAATCCAGAGTCAGTGTTCTTTCTATTACATAAAAGCATTAAGAAAGACTCCTTGAGAGTTGGTACTATCTTATTTTCTTTGCATTCCAGAACCTGGCATGGTGCTTGGAAAATAGTAGGAGCTTGATAAATGTTGGCTGATTGATTGATTTGAGCTGGTACTTGAAGAAAGGACAAGTCCCATCAAAGATGGGGTCAATGGAGTTTTCTCCCAGATTGCCCTTTCTTCCTGCTCAAGGGTCCTACAGCCACCTATCCATATGCCTTCTGGTCCTCAGTGGTAGTTCTCTCTTGGTTCACCTCCCTCAAGCACCATGCTGCCCTGCTTTGCAGATTAGGCACTGTCTTCTGGGCATTGCTTGCCTCATCCCCTATATTACCCTCTAGGTGCCACAACTACTAAATTTCTACCAGTAGCCAGAGGAAGAAAATATTATTCAATGAGCAGAGATGAGGAAGGAGTACATTCTAAACACTTGAGGCAGTCTGAGCAAGGGAAGGCAGAAAGGGAATAGGAAGAGATCTGGGAATAGCTGGTATGATGGGAATATAAAATTTGTGAATGGGGAAATCATAGGAAATAAGGCTCATAAGGTAGCGGGGAAGCTCTTAAATTCTAGCCTGAGGTATTCAGTATTTTTGTATTTTATTCTATATGTAGTAAAGAACCAGGCAAGATTTTTGAATAGGGAATGGCATGGTCAGACACATGTTTAAGAATAATTTGGAGGTTGCATGAAAGAAGGATTTGAGGGGAAAGATAGTGAAAGTAGGGACACTAAACAGCAGAATATTCTAATAGTCGAGGCAAAAAAAAAATGAGGAGGACCTAAACTAGGAGAGTGAAAAAGTAAAGGGAGAGAAGAAAGAAGTAAGAAATATTGTAGAAGTAAACTAAACCAATTATACTCCCAGTTAGTACTATTCTTTCTACACAAGACATGGAAATCCCTTCTTATGTCATACTTACATACATATATCTCATCTCCTTCCTATTAGAGTATAAGAACATTGAGGACAGTCTTTGTGTTGTGCAATAGCTTTATATCACCTTTGTTTATATCACCAGGTGCATAGTCAGTGACTACTGAAAAAATTGTTGTTGGTCAATTGTTTCAGAATCTTTGTGGCCCCATTTGGGGTATCCTTGGTAAAGATCATGGAGTGGTTTGCCATTTCCTTCTTCAGCTCATTTTGCAGATGAGGAATCTCAGGCAAGCAGGGTTTAGTGATTTTCCCAGTCTCACAGCTTCCTGCCTCCGAGCCCAATGCTCTATCCACTGCTCCACCCAACTTCCTGAAAACAATTACAAAGAAGAGAAAGCTTGTTCATCCTATCACTTATCCTTCCTTTAAGTTCCCTTTCCCTACTCCCACCCCATCCAACACAACCTGTGTGACATGGCCAAATCACATTGACTCTTTGATTGGGTCTCAGTATCCTCATCTACAAAATGGGAACAATCTCGTCTTACCCAACCCACAGTGCTATTCAAAGGAACTGCTTTGTAAATCACAAAGCTCTTTAAAAATAAGAGCTGTACAGGTTGCTGATCAGAGCAACAACCAGAGAGAAACAAATGCCAGTTAAGTATTAGCTGCCAGTTTTCTGACAGCAGAGATTCATGCCTCATTGCTCTTTTCCTTGATTTGCTTTCAACATTCAGTAAAAGATACTAGCTGATAGAAAGGTGAACCAGACTTTGAATAGCCAAGGCCAGGAAAGAATGGAAATGAAATGACAGGAAGGGTATATTAGGCTACAACAGACAGTATGGTGTTCCAGGAACTCCCCTTCTGTGTCTGGCTCTGTCTTGATTCTTCTCTCTGTGTCTCTCTGTGACTCTGTCTCCATCTCTCTTTGTCTCTCTGTCTTTCTGTCTCGCTCTCTCCCTATCCCTCATTCTCTCTTCTCTCTGTGTCTCTCTCTGCCTCTCTCTGTATCTGTCTCTCTTTCTCTGCCTATCTGTCTCTTTCTCTCTGTCTCTGTCTCTCTTTCTATCTCTCCCTATTCCTCACTCTTTTGCTTCTCTTTGTGTGTGTCTCTGTTACACACACACACACACACACACACACACACACACACACACACACACACATTCTCCATATCTCTGTCCTTTGGGCATCCCAAACAGCTTCAGTTGTCACCCTTGGGTCCATCTCTACCCAGTTTGAATCCATTTCCCCCTCCTGTTGCATCTCTTTCCCCAGAATATTCCTCCTCTCCATCCCCAGCACCTCAAACTCAACTGACCAAAATAGAATTCATTTCTTTCTCTCCAAAACTTTCTCCTCATCAAAAAAGTAGATCCTGCTTCTCTCCTCCACTTTCTCCTCTCTGTCACTAGCACCATCATCCTATCTATCTGCTTGAAGCCTTGCATCATCTTTAGGGTAAGGTATAGTCAAGCCTCAGTTACCAAGCTTCGCTGATGTCTCTGAAGTATCTCCTGAAAACATTCCTTTCTGTCTATTTTCACAAGCCATTCCCTAGTCTAGGTCCTCGTCACCCCTCACAAATACTACGGAAATTGCTTCCTACAGGTCTCCCTGGCTCTTGCCTCCCCCAGATCCAATTCATCTTTCCCAAATAGTATTTCTAATGCACAGTCTAATCATGTCATTCTCCTCTCAGAAACCTTCAGCTACTCCCCATTACCAAACAAATGATGTAGAAACTCCTCAGCCTGGTGTTTGAGTTCCTTCAAAATCTGACTCTAATCCATCTTTCTGAACTGATGTTATTCTCCTTTCCCACCATTGGATGCTCTAATCAAACAGGACAGCTCTCAGTTTCCTGATCTGGTTCTGTCCTCTTTTCTGTCCATGCCTGATATCAGTGCCTTCCCTCTGCTGACTAATTCCCCTTTATTCTGAGATATTTTATCTGGAGGCAACTAGGTCTAAAGTCAGTTGAACTTGAGTTCAAATCTGGCCTCAGACACTTTCTAGCTGTGTAAACTCGAGCAAGTCACTTAAACCCATAAAACCTTTTTTTGCCTCAGTTTCCTCATCTGTGAAATGAGCTGGAGAAAGAAATGGCAAACCACTCTAATATCTTTGCCAAGAAAATTGCAAATAGGGTCACAAAGAGTGAGATACAACTGAACAACCATATATATCCCACCCATGATGAGCTGACTAAGAGGGCCTAGAGTCAAGAAGACCCAAGTTCAAATCTTGGCCCAGATACTTTGTAGCTGTGAGACTGGGCAAGTCACTTAATTTCCATCTTCCTTGGTTTTTCTCAGCTGTAAAACAGAGATAATAGCACCTACCTCCCAGAGTTGTTCTGAGGATCAAAAGGGAAACTATTTGTAAATCATTTAGCATAGTGCCTATTACACAGTAGGAGCTTAATCAATGTTTGCCTCCTTTCTTTCTTATTTAACCTTGAGCAAGTCACTTAACTAAAGCTTCCATTTCCTCATCTATAAAATAAGGATACTAGACAAGATGGCTCTATTTTCTCCATCTCTTTGGGGGAAAAAAACTTTGACAAAGAAATTAAGAGCATGAGACTCCATTCCTGGTCTTATTTTTACCATAATAGCCTTATGGTATAATAGTATAATAGCATTAATAATTAATATTCAGTTAATAAGATAATTAATATGCCTAATTAATCCAGCATAATTAGGGTGAGAATCAAATATAATAATTAGTGTGTATTTATAAAAATGCTAAAGTTCACAAATCTACATAAAGGATTATTATTGATCTATCCCATAAGAAACTGAGATATATTGTTTATATAGATAGATATATACACACTTAAATGACTTTGGAGGGACACAATTTAATAGGAAAAATGGGGAACCTTGAGTTTTAGCTTACTCTGGAATATATAGTTTAGGTTAAAAATATCACATGATGGATTGAAACCAGATCATCTATCTCTCCTATTATTCTTTCTTTGGTTTTCAGCCTCCATTGCTAATCTGGTTGCCCTGAAAGAATCTGATTGCTCTAAAACATAGTAAAATATGATCATCGGAAGAGAAAAGCCCTTTTACATGTTTACCTGAGAACATTATAATGCACTCTAATGACACAATGAAGTATTTCAAAAATGATAACATGTGAATCTCCCCCAGCCAATATTTCTTTACGTATGGAAAATTTGGCAAGAAGATATACTCCTGGAACAGGCAATGGATCTCTGTACCCCTTTCTGTTATGGTGGAAAATTTTTCAGATGTAATGTTCAAAGCCCTGCTCAAAGTCCTTGCTTTGCCACTTACTTTGAAGGGAGTCCCTTAAACTCCCTGAGCCTCAGTTTTCTCCTCTGTAAAAAGAAGGTTAAAGTCTCGTCCATTTCTGAGACTCAGACAGTCACGGATTGAATCAGGAACCAGGAAAGAGAAGCCCGAGTGCAGACACACACACACACACACACACACACACACACACACACACACACACACATATACACACACACTGCTTGACGTCATGGTGTGCAGTGTATTTGAGTGTAGGAAAAGAATTTGCAGTTTGGAGAAGATTCAGGGTCTAGGGGAGGAAATGAGAGATGAAATGTATACATGCTGGTGAGGTGAGGCTAAAAGGAAAAGAAGAGAATTTGAACAAAATCATGGAGAGGGACGAAGACAAGAAAATGAAAAAGGATGAGGGTGGAGAGGAGGAGGAGGGAGAAAAGGAAGACTCAGAAGTAGGAAGAGTATTAAAAGAAGAGAAATTGAGGGAGGAATCTGGAAGTGGGTGGAAGATACTGAAAGAAGGCTTTAAAAAACACCAATTTGACAGTGAAATTGCTCTTGTCTTGAAAGAGGGAGAGTTAAATTTTTTTTTTTAAGGAAGAGTAAGAGAATCTGATAAAGATATCCAAGTGCAAAAATAGAAAGGGAACAAATAAATAGATGCTAAAGGACAGTGAAAAAAAATAGATTTTTTAAAAGCAAAAAGTGAAAAAAAGTAGAATGGGATAGTGAAAGGGAACTCGTCCTGGGGTAATGAACTCAAATCCTACATCCACTGCTTATTAGTCAAACATCCTTGGACAAACATTTTAGTTCCAAGAATCATTATTTTCCTTATAGGAATATTAATACTTTGTACCACTCACCTCAACTATCATAAGGAAAGCACTTTATGAGCTGTATAACATAATTAAAATTTGAATTATTATTATTAACAACTGAGTTTCAGAGTATTTTATAAACTACAAAGTTTATATACAAAAATACCACTATGAAAAATTAGTACTACTATTACTGAGTTTCCTAAGTGCATTATAAACAGATAAAGCATTGTATAAATATGAAGAAATATCATCATTAACATCAGATTTTAAAAGGAAAGTGCTTCCTAAAATGCAATGCGCTATACAAATGTGAATTATTATTATCTGAGTTTTATAAGGAAAGTGCTTTATAAACAGATGAAGTACTATAAAAATATGAATATTAATAACTGAATTTCATAAGGTAAGTGCTTTGTAAACAGCAAAACACTATACAAATATGAATGATGATGATGATGATTATTAATATCAGTTTCACATAATTCCCTTCCAAAATGCAAAAAAATATTTTGCCAGCAGTTTTCTTGAAGTGGGATCTAATTTCTTTCTTTCCTTGAGGCATTAGATTATAATAATTCTACTCGTAACATTTGGCACTAAATGAAAATGCATCACAATTTTGTCCTATCATTCCCAGATAGTTCTCGTTTGTGAAGAAAACCAATGCAAAATGTGAGCTGAAAGGATTCATTTGGGCTGCTGTTGCTTGTCTATTTCAAATACTTAATGGTGGTTTCTGTATCATAGTAAGGAGGGGAAAGACATTTTCTTTACACTTGCTTGTAGGTCTTCTCTTAAGTAATAATCACTATCATTAAAAAATAGTATTGCAAAGAGTTTGCATATGTTACCTTAATAAATCCTCCCAACAACTCTGGGAGGTAAGTATTATTAACCCCATTTTACTGAAGGGAAATTTAAGTCTGAAGTGAATTGCCCAAGCTAGTAAATGCCCGAGCTAGGATGTGAAACCTGGTATTCCTGACTCCAGGTCTAAAGATATTCCTGGTTTATTATTTAAATTTGTGTTTCAAATGACTTTTAGGTTTCCAGTTTCTGCAGATCATTTTCATTTTTTATTTGGAAGATGAGGCATGGCAAGCTGAGAGAGGGAGAGAGAGAGAGAGAGAGAGAGAGAGAGAGAGAGAGATAGAGAGAGAGAGAGAGAGAGAGAGAGAGAGATCTGCCTTCCACGTAGTGTTGTTGTCCACATGCCCAATGAGATAAGAGACATAAAATCACTTTGAAAAATATAAAGCAGATATACTCCTAAGGAATCTAAAAAATAAATAATTATTGCTATATGTTATAGAGGTCAATAAGAAACCACCCCATTTTCATGATTTTCACGTCTGCCTTGGTCAGTCAGTCATCATCATTGAAGTGCCTACAATGTTCCAAGCACTGTGCTAAGTGCTAGGGACATGAAGAAAAGCAAGACAGCCTCTGACTTTAAGAAGTTCTAAGTCTAATGAGGGAGACAGCATGCAAGCAACTAGGGCAAACAAGATACAGACAGGATAAACCAGAGAAAATCAACAGGAGGAGAGAACTGGCATTAAGGGAAATTGAGAAAGGCCTCTTGCAGAAGGTGGTAGTACTTCAGGGAAGCCATGAGAAAGAAGAAGCAGAGATAATAATAATGGAGAGAGTTCTAGGTATAAGGGAAGGTCAATAAAATGCTTAGAACTGGAAGATATCTGCGGTATTGGGTTCAGTTTGGGGATTTATATTTTAGAAAGGATATTGGCAAAATAAAGCATATCCAGTGAATGGCAACCAGGATGGTGAGAGGATTTTAAACCATGCCATACCTTTGTAATAATTTTAATGAAACCAAACTCTGGTATAATAGGAATTTGGATGGCTCCTTGGAGTTCTCTGTAACAGGTCATAATATGGACTCTAAAGTGCTTTGAGCTTTCAAAAGACTATCATGTAAAAAGTCAGCAACATAATAATTATGTTCTGAAAATTAGGCTCAATTATAGGCACATCATGAAAACCAGTATGGCATGCTGGAGGCTTCATTAGTCATTGGGACATTTTACATGTGGGGGAAAAGCACAGATGCCCAGATTTTCTAGCCTAATCCAGTGCCCATAAGGCAGTAATATATCAGCACAAAATGAATGTGGTGAAAGGGACTCATAACGCATTCCATAAATATTCCACGCATACAATGCTGGACTTGTCTCTGATCCTTCTGCATGCCAGAGGTGACCTTTCATTTTATTCTCCTTTTTCTCCCAGAGTCCCATCTGCCTGGACAGGCTTTTACTCAGACACCTTGAAAATGGAGATGCAAGACCAATTACTTATCTCCCTTCAGTAAACAGAGCTGTCATCCCTGCTGGCTCCTCTATGCTGAGTCTGGACTAGACTCCTTCCCAGGAATCTCTCAGGAGAGTCTCGGAACTCTCCAAATTACCAAGTAATTCTAAATGCCCCTGTCTCCAAATGGAATAGATTTGCTTCTAAATGGTGAAGTTTTATCGATGCAAAACTCAAGATACATAGGCAGGACATATAACAACATAATAAGGGGAGTGCAGAAGAGCAGCAAAGGATAGAAGACAGAGAATGCCCAAGGCAAAAGTTTGGGGTAGATCAAGTTTGTCATCAAATCCTCCACCCCACCATGTGCCTTACTCAATATACACACATCCCTTTGCTTTCAAAATCAAGTAAAGAATTGTATTAGAAACAATTGAACCTATATGTGTATTGTGTATGAATATGTATGTATTTACACATGTGCAGTATGTATTTATGTATATATTTACACATATCTGATAACCTACACATGCATGTTATAGTGAAAAGTAAAAAATCTTATATAAGCTATATAAGCATTATACTGTATATTGGCTTCTGAGTCTGACGCATCCCTTTCCAATAGCTCCATCCTTTTTTTTTTCCTTTTCTTCAGGTCCCTGTTCCCTGAGATCTCCTTGTATTTCCCCAGGATAGTTATCCAACAAAAACAAATCCATACTATTGTGAGCGTGAATTCACAGAATCTCAGAGTTAGAAGAGACCTTAAAGGTCATCTACTCCAACTCATACTTGAACAAGTATTCCCTTTGCAACAACAGATCCTTAATATCATCGCCCCACTTTTGCTTGAAGGGTGGGGAATGATTTACCTCCTAATATGGCTTTTAGATATCTCTAATGGTTAGGAAGTTTGTCTGTGTGTTGTTGTAATCTACTTCTTTATGGCTTTCAAGCAGTGATCCTAGTTTTGTCTTCAGGGGCCACATAGAACAAATCGAGGCTCTTTTCCATGTGGTATTGTTTATTGATAGCAATCATGTCTCCCCTAGCAATTTTCCCTTCTTTTCATATGGCATACAGCTGAAACCTTTATGTGTTTTCTCCCTCAATAAAATATGAGATCCTTAAGAGCAGGATCTAGCTTGCTTTTCTATTATATCTCCAGCTCTTCGGAACATAGTAAGAAAGGAGGGCAACAATTTTAGTATATAATTTGGGGGAAATTATGTGAAAGTTTGTTATTATATGTAATTAATAAAAAAATTAAAGACCATAATAAAAAATTAATAAACTCATTTTCACTCATTCATTCAATCAGTCTAGGCATCCAGTTCCCCAAATCAATCTTTCAATGGTGTGATCTCAAGGTCTTCTACATCCTTGTTTTCTTCCTCAATGACTTCCAGTTGCTCAGCACCCTACCTAGAATATATCATCCACTTACCTCTCCAGTCATAGGCATTATATCTTTCAATGCAGCCTAAGATGGAATTCTTCATTGCCATATCATACTGTTGGTGCCTCATTTGAACTGGAATTGAAATATACTAATTGCCCCCTGCCCAGATCTTTTGCATAGAAACTATTGTATAACTTTGTGTCAACCATAACTCTTAACTGTGTTGTCAACTGTGTTATATTTTTAAAAGGATATAAGAAAAAAAAAGTTCAGTGCAACGAATATGTCAAAAATGTCTGACATTATTTTAAAGGTTTCCCACCTCTGCAAAGAAGAAAGGAAGGTACATAACCGAATTATTTCATTTTTAAAAATCCAGATTACATGTCAATGAATTAAATTATAATTTTTAACATTTAATACATTTTTGATATGTTATTTGTGCTGACATGCTTTTCCTCCTCTTAATTATTTTGCATAAGAGCATTCTGGAAAGGGGAGAAGGAGAAATTAAGAAGCACAGTAGAGGGTTGTGTTGGAGCCAACTCAGACTGACAGACAAGTGTTAAATTTTCAGTGTGAGCATTTACGCCTCAGAAATTGATTGAGCCATGATTCACTGTTTTATTGATTGCCTAAAAGTAAGCAAATGATGGAAAAATGATAACAATGCAGATTAAACTTAATAATGTGTCCTAAAAAAACATAAAGGGGGAAACGATGCTTGACCCAAAGGAATCAGTCACTAATGATGAAATGTTAGATATTATCAATAAACCAGTAGAGTGTTAGGGGCAAGAACTGCAATAAAACTTACCACATGAGAGATTGCCTATGCATAATACTGGTCCTAGATAGAAATTTCAAGATAAAATATCCAAAATGGATCTCTTCCTCTAGTCATCATATAGAATTTAAGTCATTTTAGGTTTCACAGGTTTTCCATTATGATTTTCTTTTTTCAGCTCTCCCCTTTAGCTTTACAACGAAGTATCTTCTTTGCAAATACCTAATATCTTATCTTTTTAGTAGCATTGGCTACATAATCAAACCCAAGAAACTTTTTCTTCCTCCAATAAACTCTTTACATCAAAGACTCCTCCTCTATCAGAATACTGAGCTCTTATAGACAGGAAGAATGTCAAGCACTAAAAACTATAAAATACCAGAAACATCAGATAGACAGGTGTGATCAATCACAAGCTATTTAACCTCTCCCTGCCTCAATAACCACATTCATGAAATAATATCTATCTCCTAACTCTGTCTCTGTTTCTGTCTCTCTTTGTCATTGTCTATTTGTCTGTCTGACTTTCTCTCTGCCTCTTGGAGTGAAAGTGATGGGAACTTTGAGAGGAAGAAAATTTCATTCTCTTAGAAATTTTGATATTGGCTAATTCTTTGCTATTTTCCATGTACTACAAGTGCAAAAACACTCAAATTAGAGATAATGGGAATATAGATTTTTAGAGCTAAAAGGAACCTCACAGATCATCCCCATTTTTTCAGGTGAAAAAATCTAAGACCTAAAGAAATGAAAGCCTGTTCAGTCCATGGGAATTTCCATGATGAACCTTCCATCTATACTAAGATTTACAAAAACTGCTAGCTTTGATGCTAAAATTTCTCTCAATTCAATTGTGCTAATGGAGTACAAATAAATTCTGAAAAACTACAAGTTTCAGGGATAGTCCCTCAAAATTTTCCTTTGAAGAAATTACTTCTTCTCTTCCAGAGTAGAAACATTTGTACAAACCTTTATCTCTTGCCCTCAGCTACTATTCATGGTTCCCAAGCCAACTTTAAGAAGCTGAATTGTCCAAATGGTATCTCAGTAGCACATCCAAACTGGTTATGTTAACTGAAAATTAAAGGAGAAGAAGAATAATATTAATTATCCTCAGCAATGTATTGTTAAATGTAATTTAATATATTTAAAATGCAATTTAAATTTGTACAGTCCTTTACAGAGAATTCTATTGATTTTCTCATCCCAGTGACAATGGGGGCAAGCTATTATTAATTTCTGGTTAACTGATTGAGTAGCTAACCCAGCCAGGCAATGACCTAGGATACAACATCTCTAGGCGATTCCTAGTTTACAGACTTATATGGCTCTACAAGAAAGCATTAGAGCATCTTGTACACAGCAGAACCAGAAAAAATGTCTTTGCATTTACAGAAATGCAAATAGTTGAATTTGTTCAATTGTAGAATATGACATGAATAGTTCTTGCAAAGTTCTCAGGCCCCCAAATATCTTCCACCCCATTCTGTCAGAGCCCCCAAAATCCTGCCATTATAACTTCATATTTTGAGGATTCTATAGTCTTTAAAAGCTTAAAATCCCAAAGCAGCAGGGAAGTAGTATTAATTCCCTACATAAATCAATTGACACAAAGCATCATAGAATCATAGATTAAGGGCTGGGAGAAATCCTAGACATCATTAAGGTCAACTCTCTCGTTTTACAGATGAAGAAACTGAAGTCCAGAGAGGTTAAGTGACTTATTCAAAATCATAAAATTAATAAAGAAGTCGCAGGGACCAAATTTAAAGTGGTAATCTTCTCATTCTAAAACCAAGCCTCCTTCCATTGCTCACTGCTGCTTGTAACTCCATATTTTTAGTCATAAAATGTTGCCATTTTCTATACAGAAAAGGCAAAACAATGTGTTGTATATAAAGCCTTGTTTATCAGCAAACATGTTCATGAAAAATTCAAAAGAAACTAACAAGAGCTTAAAACAATTTTTAAAAACTAAAACTAAGACAAGCATTTTATTTTTTTATTTTTTAAACCCTTACCTTCTATCTTGGAATCAATACTGTGTATTGCAAGACAGAAGAGTGGTAAGGGCTAAGGAATGGGAGTTAAGTGCCCACACAGCTGGGAAGTAAGTGTCTGAGGTCAAATTTGAACCTAGCACCTCCCATCTCTAGGCCTGGTTCACAATCCACTGAACTACCCAGATGCCCCCTAAGACAAACATTTTAAAGCAAAATCTTTTTGAAGCTATATAGATCTAGATCTCATGCTAGTAGTTTGAATGGTAACCTAGAGAATAATGTTTAGTGCAAATAGCCAAGAAATTCCTCCAATGAAGACAAGGAAAGGAACAGTAGACTACATATCTTCTTTACTGGGATTCATATAGTTATAGAGTTTAAATGTGTCATCCATAAAAGTTACAATTATATTTTATCCATGAGAATCCCATCATCCCATCCCAAAGGCAATGATATTCTAGAAATAAATGAAGAGTTTGGTAAACATCTCCAACTTGCAGTCACAATAAGGTGGTCTCAGTAATTAAGGAATAATAATAATGAATCTTAATTATCCTGACTTTCTCCTCCTTCTCTGTCTCTCTATCTCAATCCTTGCCTCTGTTCCTATCTCTGTCTCTTTCCATCTCTGTTTATCTGTCTATCTCTCAACTTTGTTTGGCCAATGTATTCACTTCCAACATTATGATGGAAATATCTAAAGTGTTATCAAGTCTGATTGAGTTCAGACAACATCTCTCTCTCTCTCTCTCTCTCTCTCTCTTTCTCTCCATCTCTCTCTCTCTCCATCTCTCTCTCCATCTCTTTCCATGTCTCTCTTTCTATCTCTCTGTCTCTCTTCCCTCTCTGATATATTCTAGCCAACAAGGAGGAGCATGTTGCTGAGGGTGAGAGTGATGGAAATATCTTCGAAGTTTTGAAGGAAGGAAAGAAAACCGAGAAAAATCAGACATGCACAATAGATATGAAGAGAATTCAGTTCAGAAAATATTCATAGGATCAGAGAATAATAGTTCTAAAGCTAAAGCTTCAGATTCTAATGAGAACAACCCCATCATTTCATGACTAAGGAAAATAAAGTCTGGATGGGGCAAGGTTAAATGATTTGTCCAAGGCTACACAGGTAGTAAAAAGAAGTAGTAGTAAAAACAAACCAAAAAACATGTGCTTTGAACCCAGATTTTCTCTTTTTTATTTTATTAATTGATTAATTTAGAGTATTTTTCCAGGATTAAAAAAATCATGCTCTTTCCCTCCCCTTCCCCCCCCCACCCCACAACCTCCTCCCATAGTAGATGCACAATTCCACTGGAACCCAGATTTTCTGACTCTTAATGCTATTGCTCTCTTCACTATGAAATATTTCAAAGGGATTAGGAAAAGGAATTTAAAATCTTATACTTACATTAGACAGGAAGAAAAATAGAAATAATTATAGGAATCTCTAAAGAATTAAATTTTCAAGACATAAAGATGAATAATTCTGATGAAAAGGCATAGAAGTTTCTCTAAAGAGACCAGTGTTGATATATCGGGATTTTGCTATTCAAATTGGATTTTTCTTTTAAAAGTAGAGACAAAGAAAGATAACAAAGGAGAATATAAAGTCATAGTACAACCTTATCAGTATAGTGATAGCATAAGAAATGATAAAGCTCAGAAGGAGCTGAAGTTGTCAAAGCAATCAAAGGATAACCAAAAAAGGTGGCGAATTAGCTGTATTGGAAAACAGGATGCATAGCTAGGATAGGACAGGACCACTGCTTCAGACTAATAGAAAGATAAGTGATGTGAGATAAAGCAGAATTACTCAATCTCTAATTTTGCCAATTTTTTTCTTCCACAAAGAATAATCTTTGGACTGGAATGCACAGAATAATAATGGATAATATAGGGAAGTTACATAGGAAAACAATAGTGGCCTTTAATGGATTTAAGTAACCAGGCCCAGATAAATTAGATCCTAGAGTTCTAAAAATTTTAGTAGATATTAAAGACGAGTCATTGTCAATGACATTTAGAAGATTGTGAAGAACTGGAAAGATATTACATGCATAGAGAAAGGCAAATGTTTGCATTTTCAAAATAGAAAAGATAACACTATAGACACAGAACTTGTATTTTACTCTTGTCTTAATTCTAGGATATATCATTAAAAGAGATGGTTAATGTATATTTAGAAAAGCAAGCAGTTGTCATGAAGGAGCAACATAACTACATCAAAAAAAGGTTATGCCAGAGCAACTAGATGGCTCAGTGGATTGAGAGGTCCCAGGTTAAAATTTGGCCTCAGACACTTCCTATCAGTGTGACCCTGGCCAAGTCACTTAACTCTCATTATATAGGCTATACTCCTCTACTTCCTGGAAGATAGGAACTTAAAAAAAGAAAGAAATAGGTTATGTCAGTCTAAACTAAATTCATTTTTTTAAAACAAAAAATAGATAATTTCTTTGCTTATAGTCTAGAAGATCAAGATTCAGATAATGACACTTAGCAATAGTGTGATTCTGGGCAATTTGTTTGGCTTCTTATAACAAGGTATCTCCCTATGAAATCTCTATTAAGTCATACATGACTTATGATTTGGGTTTGTAGAGAGTAGTTTCCATGGTGATAGAATCACAATTTCTTTACAATCTAACTTTGTAGATTTGGAGAATTATACCCATAGAGTTACCTAGATTTCATATAAGCATTTGATAAAATCTCACATGCTATTCTTGGAAAAAGATCAAGAGATGAAGGCTGGATGATAGCAAAACTCAGTGATATCAAAACTGATTGAATGTCCAAACCCAAGAATTGGTTATTAATGATTTGATATCAACTCAGAAAGAGATCTCCAGAGGGGGTGATGTCTTGCTATAAAACATTTTTTTTCAATGACATGGATAAAGGTGCTGATGTCAAACCTATCAAAGTGTCAGATGACAGGAAAAACCAACTGGAAGGGAATATTAACATATTCAATGTCAGAGTCAGGACCCAAAAAGACCCTAAAGGGCCAAAAATTTTGTGCTGAATTAAATAAAATTTAATTTAATGATGATTAAATGGAAAGTATTAAATTTAGTTTTTTAAATCAGCATCAAGTTTAAGGAAGAGATATGGTTAAACAAAAATTCAAATGAAAAATCTGAAGGTTTTAAATGGACTGTAAGTTTAACCTGAGTCAGTAGTGTGAAGGAACACCCAAGGAAACTAATTCAATCTTAGAGTGCATTACCAAACAATTACTATCCAAGACTTGAGAACTGATAGCCTTGCTATACTGTGACTCTGATTTGGAATATTTTATTAAGTATCACATTTAAAAAGAGTAACCAGAATGATAACAAGCCTTGAATTTGTGTGATAGGAAGAGAGGTGAAAGAATTAGGAATATTTAGCCCAGAGTAGACTTGGATACACATGGGAAAAGATAGGAGATTTGTTTTCCTGTTAGCAGAGCTAACAAAGAGCTCAGAAATGTGCTATTTGGTTAAAATCCAAAAGCTAACCAGGTTTTTCTCATCAATGTCCCAATATTGATTAAGAACCATCTTAAACTATGTGGAAGATTGTCATGTGGAAGAGACATTAGAGTCCTTGGCCCTAGATGAGTGACCACCACTTGGGTTGAAATTTCAGAGTTAAACTTAGATCAGTTAAAAGAAAAAATTTCCAATGATTAGAGCTATCCAAAATTAAAATGGACCACCTTAGGTAGTTGTGGATTCTTTATCAGAGGTCTTCAAGCAAAGACTGAATCACAATTTGTTCAAGATGCCATAGAGAGAACTCTTCCTCAAATATAGCCTTGGATAATTGGGCTCTGAGATCCTTCTTAATGTTAATCTCTAATGCGGCACTTTAGCAACATAATACACTGGGGTACATTCAGCAGGACGATGTGAAGGATGAACAACAGCAATTCTACATAAAGAATTAGAAAATGGATGGCAGGTACAAACAGATAGAGCCCACCAGTCACATACTCATTCAACATGAAATCTTCAGCAAGAGATGATTTTCTGATAAGGTTTATGAGATCATGAAGAGCCTATCCTGAGGCACCAAAATGACATCATGTTTGGAAATTAATCTTGGAAGACCACATGATCAACACTTTCAAAGTAGGTGTTATCCTGTCTGCTCTGCCGCGAATGACTCAGCTGGTAGAAGATAATTCTTGGATCATCATTGGTAGCAATAAACCACCAAGCAACATGGTTGTTATGCTATTCTGGAGCAGTTCCAACACAAAATTCAGTAGCTAATTAATATAGGAAGAAATACTCACTGATAAGCTGTTTAGGTCATGAAAAAAAGAGCCTATGGATGGTGGGAGCAGAAATAGCTGCCCACCCAAAGCTATGGGCACATACAGCTGTGCTTACAGCTCTCAGATAATTTAGAAATGCTTCAGAATATAACTCCGATTCTGGTATTAAAGATGAGGAGAGAAAAATTAGCTCCTGGGTGTGGGTGGAGATAGTAAAGGTAGAATGATTCATAAGTTGGCTAAAAATATATTAAGCCATTTAGGAAGAGTGTGTGAATAGGAGAGAGTATCTGGGAGCTTGGAGTCTCAGTGGTGGTAAGGGAGAAGAAGGAAGAATATATGTGCATATGTGCATGTGTGTTTTATGTATGTAAGCTTAAGTGTATAACACTAGAGAATAATAACTGATATGCAGTAGGGTACCAGTATATGTTGAAGTGTGCTTGGTAGTGTTTTACATCCAGTGCACCCCACCCCATAAGTGCTATCAATATGGAGACATTGGTGAGAAAACCTGTTTAGCTTCTGGATTTTACCCGAATAGCAAATTTCTGAGCTCTCCATTAGCTCTGCTAACAGGAAAACAAAACATCCAAGGGAGTACAAGTAGATCTAGGAGTGAGTCAATGTCAAGGAGGATTAATAAATTGATCAAAGTCAGCCAACAAGCATTTATTATGTGCCTACTTTGTGTCAGTTCCTATTCTATAGAAGATCATATTTTCAATCAAGTAATCTAATATACACATAAAATATAGATAAAACAAAATACATACCAAGTAAACACCAAGCCATATGAGAGTGAAAGACTCAATAGTGGAGGAGATCCAGAAGGAATTCATAACAATTGTGGCTAAAAGTTGTATAGAGTTTTCAGACTGGCAAATCACAGGAAAAGAGCCACAGAATTGGTCATTTAGAGATAGGTGTTACCTTGAAAAAGCTGTTTCCACTTGGTAAATGAGGGATGATAAAAGAAGGAGGTGGAGTCAAAGAACATGTCAGTTCTTCCTCTTCCTGCAAATGGTTGGAGAGCTATAAGGCAAAACCTTGAAGGGACAGTAGGGTTAAGTCAAGGATTTTTATGATGAGAGAGACCAAAGGACGTGAGTTGGTAACAGAGAAGGAATAAGTAAGGAGAGAGTAAAGATTGGAAAGGAGGATGCTTGGGTTGCAATTTGATGGAGAAAACAAAAGTGAATGAAAGCAAGAATAAAAGGGTGGTTGACTTTATTGAAGATAAGGGTCACCTCTTCATTTGAGACCAAAATAAAGAAGGAAAATGGGACATTCTGAGATGGAGAGTAGGAAAAAAAGTAGGAAAAGACATTCTGAGATGGAGAGTAGGAAAAAAGAGGTCATGAATGGACTCTTTTTCCTATTAAAGAATGAAATGAGATTTTATGCAAAAAAAGGGAGGATGTAAGATGCTCAAGAAAAGAAGAGAGAGGTTTAGACAGTTGTGGGAATGAAGTAAAGACAATTAAAGAAAACATTACACAGATTATCTTATGGCACTGAGGGCCCACTTACTAGCTAACTGAACTAATAAAGAAAACAAAAAATGTCCAGCCTGCTAGATCAATATTTACTTCAGTATTCTAATTCTTTTGCCACCAATTGAAGCTCTCTCCACTTCCTCATCCTGTGAAATTTCTATCTTTTATTTTTCCATAAATACTAGAATAATTCCACCCAACATGTTGAATATCTTCTTATTATTCTTTTAGTATCCAATGGCTATTGAGATACTCTTCAAAACTTGATCTGTTGGCTTTTATTCTCAATACATGATTTACCCACTTTCTTTCATGAGCATAGAAATTTTCAGTAATGCACTTTACACTACTGAATACTTCTTTATACCCTTTCAAATGCCTTAGTGAAAACAGCAAAAGATAATCAGAATCACAAGTTTTAGACAATTTACAAATATTAATTTTACTGGTTTTATTTTCAATTTGTGGCTTTTGTTGAATGATCAATAAGTTGACGTACTCCTCTTACTATATTAATATGTGATTTTATATTCAGAACAGGTAAAGAATTTTACCGCATGTAAGGTAGCAGACAGACACTGTGGAGTAAACATTAGATTTGAAGTAGATGCACAGTAACAGCAATGATATATAATGATCATCTGTGAATAATTTAACTATTATCAGCAATTCAAGGATCCAAGACAATTCCAAGAGACTCATGATGGAAATGGTTATCCACCACCATAGAAGGAACTGATAGAGTCTGAATGAAGACCAAGGCATATCATTTTTCACTTTCATCTCCATAAATTTTTCTCTAGTGTAAGTAATCACCTTCTTTTGCAAAATTACAAACATAGAATTATGTATTGTATGATAGGACATGCACATTATCTGCCATCTTAGGGAGGTAGAGGGCATGGATTACAAAAATCAGAAAATGATTATTAAATATCATATCCTCATGTAAAATAAATACAGTTATCTCTTTCATATCATGGGAATTAAGGGAATATCACCCCATTACCTAGAAAATCCACAATTTTTTTCCCTTCTTTTGTACCAGAAAAGACTGAAATGTCTCTTTTTCTTTTATGGGGTGATTATATCATCTTATTGTAAATTTTTTGGGAAAGGTGCATTTCTGAGCTTCTAAACTTTTTTCTGTGTCATCTGCAGGTCTTAATGTATTCTCTGCAGCTTCTGCAAAAATCCTCAAAATCCTATTTAATTTCTTATTCCTACTGGTGATGTATGAAATTGCAATAGGTATAGTCACTATGGAAAAGTCATAACTATAAAACAAACATTAAAAAAGATTTGAAGCTGGAAAATAGACATTAACATCCTGGTTCTATTTGCTAATCAATCCTTACTTGAGAAATGAAGAAAATGAGACCTTGAGAGATGACCTGACTTCCTATTTTGACCATACTCTAGGTAAAAGTGTCTCTACCCCCTTATGGTGACCTTTTTGGTAGAAGCTTTATGGGTCACTAAGATATCCACCTGCTGGGACCTCTTCTCCCATGGGACCTTGTTTCCTAGAGTTTCTCCCTAGCTCCAAAATTGAAATTATCTTGAAAACATGATTTGAAGATGCATTTTGATGATGTTTGTCTGGCTCTTGTGAAGGGTATTTAAGCAGCTATCCCTGCTGGCTCTTTCACAAACCAGTGCACACACCTTTATTGTTAATTACCAGTGTCAATTGTTTCTTGGCAAATGCAATAGGAGCTGTTTTGCATTTCATTAACAAGACCCCGGATTCTCTTAATCATGCAAGTCTGGCAGAACAAGCCAGTGAGTCATCTAGTTCAGAATTCTTAACCTTCAATGTTCTGAATTTTTTGAAAAGACAAACATGAATATGGAAATACAACTATGTTCATCTTTAGAGGGGACACTTATGTACATATTCTGACACATTACAATTCTATCATCTTTTTTGTCCTTTAGGTGTAGATTTTCCAACCTCCTCCACATCCTCCTCCATCTTTAATTATCTCAGGAGTGTCTTGAAGATTTCCAAACAGTAAGAGTATTCATTCATTTAACTGAAAAAGATAGTTTCTAAAAATCTATTAAATATAGTGCATAGAAGATGATGAGAGAAAAAGAAGGGACATACATTTCAACTACTTGAATCCTCAAGAACTTGGTACAGGGATTAGAAATTTGAGATTTATCTAGCTAACTATAGCATGTTCAAAAACAAACAGCCTTGACCCCCATCACATTATTAAAATAAAGTTCATCAAGATTTCCAGTTTCTAGGAGGAACTCTAAAGTGTCATAAGCTGGAAATAAAATAGTTCATCCCAGAATATCCCAAATTCATTCCTATTTAATAGTAAAAACCACATATATCCAGAATTTAAACCAGTATGGAAGCTATTTAATAAAAAGTATACCAGCTCCAATATGTACTATCAGTACAGCCCCTTTTGAATAACACCAATGCCTTCCAATTGCCTTTAAGATCATATATAAACTTTTTTTTTGCTTAGCTGTTAAAAATCTTCATTACCTGGCCATAGTTATGCCATCATCATCAAGGTTTGTGAAATTCAGAGGTGAACAAGAAAGAGGGATAGCATTTTCTTCAAATATTTCAGTTTCAGCCTCTGTGCCTTGGTGGTGTATTTCCCTGCTCTCCCTAAATAATGATCCAGTCCTACTGATGCTATAATCTTTATTAAATTATTTTAGTTGTTCTTTGTTTGTTTGTTTGTTTTGGTTTTGGTTTTGTTTTTTTAACTTAGGAAAGGAGACACTCAACTATGTGAAGGGAAATTGTCTCTGAGCATAAGAACCAAAGATCCTGGATGAAGATTATTTACATCTTACATTTTTCACAATCTTAATGCCAAAGCAAAAGGTTCAAATCAGAAACAAAGGGATAAAACAACTCCAGTGCAGTGACAAACTTCACAATGTGTTGGCATTCTGTCTCCCCAGAGGACATCTGCCTACCCTGCCTGTTTACTAGGACACACTTAGTGGGAGCCAGGAAGTGTGGGAAGTGTTTGTAACTAGGTACTGGTAAACAGAATTCCCTGCAGTCCTATGGGAAAATAACACCTTTCTCTATAAATGAGGGAGGAGGGAAATAGCTCCTTAAATAACCACTTACCCACCAGAAACAACTAGTGTTGATTAACCCAGGTTTATCAGCAGAGACTTCTGAACATGAATAGTCCCTTGGATAATACTAATAACTGTGATAACTACTTACTAGGGTTGGGGTGAGTTTCAAATGGTGTAATGCATATAAAATACTTTGCAAACTTAAAAATAAAAGAATGTCAGTTATTGTTATTAAAAGTGATGAAAAAGGGATTCCAGGGATAAAACAGAAGAGAATGGGACCTGCAGAGCCATAGGGCAGAAATGAATGGAAATAAAATTTTAGTATCATGGCTTTTGCTTCAGCAGACAACTATTCTGACTCACAGAGATTGGGGAGAAGGATGGAGGATTTTACTAGACATAGAACCCATGAATATTCTATCCCCCTCCCTTGCAAAGATGGCTATCTGGTATTTGTCCCTAACAACATCTCTGCCAGGTTGGTGGGCATGGATCCATATTACAGATGAAGTCACAGGCTCCATTGAATTACTTACAGGATCAAAGAATTTAGATCTGGCAAGAATCTTAAAATCATTGAGTTTAACCTTCCTCCATCTTATCTTTTTTTCTTAAATCATTAACTTTATTTAAATGGAATACTTTCTAACAGAGAGCCAAACAAACCCATCATAGGCTTACTTTGATTAACTTCATAATCAGTTTGTAACTTTATTCCAAACAATTTTTAAAATTTTTCTTTTCTTTATTTTGAAAATAATTGTAAATTTACAAAAGCAATACAATATCCAGTAAACAAAAATAGAGATTTGTTGTATAAAACGTGAAGCTCTGTTAATAAAGTGTATTTTAAAGTGTATGTTATCTCCCAACTAAGTACAGCAGGAAGAGATAGAAAGAAAAGTTCCATTTAAAATAACTGCAATTAATATTAAAAAATTTGGAGTCTATTTGCTTAGATAAACCCAAGAGCTACTTGAACACAATTATAAAACACTTTTCACACAAAAAAAGACACCTAAATAGCTGGAGAAGTATTAATTACTCATGGGTAGACCAAGCTAATATAACAAAGATGACAATTCTATTTAAATTAATTTGCCAGTTCTGTGCCATACCAATCAAACTACCAAAGAATCATTTTATAGAGCTAAAAAAAATAACAAAATTCATCTGGATGTACAAAGTGTCATATTCATTTTTAAATGTGAAGGAAAGCAGTGGTACCAGATTTCAAATTATATTATAAAATAATAATCATCAAAATGTTCTGGTACTGCCTGAGAAATAAAGTGGTGTATCAATGGACCAGATTAGGTATATAATATAGGACAGTAAATGACCACAGTAATCTAGTATTTGATAAACCTAAAGATCAAAAGTTTGGAGGCAAGAACTTACCATCTGACAATAATTCTGGGAAAACTGGAAAGCAGTTTGGAATAAATTAAGTATAGACCAACTTCTTCACACCATATATCAATATATGACCAAAATGGATGTATGATTCACACATACAGGGTGATATCACATGTTAAGTAGTGGATGATGGAAAAATGTACCTCTCATAACCATAGATAAGGTAAGAGTTGATGACCAAGCAGGAGATGGAGAGGAACATTAGAAATTTAATAGATTATTTTGATTACATTAAATTATAAAAGATTCGCACAAACAAAAACCAGTAAAATCAAAATTAGAAGGAAAACAGGAAACTGGGGTTGGGGAGGAGGTGGAGATTACAGTAGGTTTCTCTGATAAGTCTTATTTCTCAAGTACATTTTATTTTTTAAAAAATCCATTTCCCAGTTGATAAATAATCAAAGGATATGAACAGGCAGTTTTCACTGAAATTATAGCTATCAGCAATTACATAGAAAGTGCCCTAAATCACTACTGATTAGAAAAATATTTATTAAAACAACTCTGAAGCACCACCTTGTACCTATCATATTGGCTAACATGACAGAAAGGGAAAATGACAAAATCCAAAAGGTATGTGGAAAAACAGGGATACATGTCCTGTTAATGGAATTGTGAACTGATTCAACCATTCTGGAGAAGAATCTAAAATGATGGCCAAATGGCTATAAAACTATACATATCCTTTGACCCAGAAATACCCCAGGTAGGCCTATATCTCAAAGGGATCAAAGAAAAAGGGGAAAGGCCTACATGTGCAAAAATATTTATAGTAGCTCTTTTTGTGGAAGAAAAGAAATAGAAATTGAGAGGATCTCCATTAAATGGGTAATGACTGAACAAATTGTGGCATATGATTATGATAGAATACTATTGGGCTATATAAGAAATGACTGATTGTATGGTTTCAGAAAAATCTTGGAAGATCTATATAAATTGATGCAGGGTAAAGAGAACAGAATGAGGAGACTGTACATAGTTATAGTAATATTGTAATGATGATCAAATGTGAAAGAACTAGCTACTCCTTATAATACGATGATCCAAGACAGTTCCAAAAAAAACTAATAATAAAAATACTATTCACCTGCAGAGAGAAAGCAGATGAACTTTGTGTGCAAATTGAAATATAATTATTATAAACCTTATTTGTTCTAAATGAACATCCTAGTGCAAACATCAACAACATGGAAATAGGTTCTGATCAACAAATAATACCCAATGAAATTGTGAGTCGGCAAGGGTCAGTGGAGAGGAGGGAGGGAAATAATGTGATTATTGTAACCAAGAAATAATGTTCTAAATTGACTAAATAAATTAATTAAAAAAACATTATTTGTCTTCCTTTTTGCAAAAGGGCTAATTTGGAAATATATTTTGCATGATTTCATATGTATAATTGATATGCTATTCACTTTTCAATTGGTGGGGCAGAGGCTAGAGGGAATGAAAGTATTTGGAACTCAAATTTTTAAAAAAGAATGTTAAAAATAAAGTTTTTAAAGAAATAAAATGTATATGTTTAATGTTTTATTGGTCTTTTTTTTTCTTTAGCTCTGTTAATTGTTAACAGAAAGGATGTATTCTTTAATTTTGACAGGATGGTGTCCTAAGACAAATAACATTACCAACCAATTGATTAGCATTTTTTAAGTGCCTTCTGTGTTCCAGGTACTGTGCTAAGTGCTTGGGAAACAACAAAAGGCAAAAAGTAGTTTCTACTCACAAGGAGCTCACATATCAATTGGGAGACAACATGAAAACAACTATGAACATACAAGATAGAGAAAGGGATATTCTCAGAGGAAAGGCATTAAGATTAAGGACTTGGGAGAAGATAGATTATTAGATAAGACTTGAAGGAAGCTAATAAGCGAAGGTAGAAGAAAGAAAATTCCAGGTATGGGGACAGCCAATAAAAAAGCTTGGAATTTGGAGGATGGAGTGTCATATGCCAGGAACAGCAAAAAAGACACAAGAAAATTGGTGTTGTATGGCTGTAGAATGCAATAATCTCTGAAAAAATTGAATTTAAAGGATATATATATATATATATGCGCATGTATATATTGTAAGGATAATTTAGGGTTGTGACCTAATCTAAGTTTGATTTTGGGTCACCAGGGAATATCCCAGATAAAATACCCCTCAGTTTGGAAATAATATGGTGATTTAATCAATATACAGGGAAGAAATCAAGGAGAAGAGAGAGGGAAAGGTATACGATTTCTCCAGCCTGGCTTGTGCCAGGTGAGTTCAAATTCCTCTGCCCTGAGGTCCTTGAAGATTAGAGGCTTTCTCTGAGAGGATACTGTTTGGAAGGTAAAGGAGAGAAAAATCAGCCTAAACTCTGAGAGATCTCAGAGAAGAGCCTCACCTGAACTAGGTTACTAGGCTTCCTCCATTACGGTATCAAGGAAAACTCACCACTAAACCTGGACAATAGCAGCTGCCATGTCAAGATGCTGACACACTCAGCAAGCTGCCATCAGCCACCACTCCACCATCAAAGAGGCTGGAGAGAGGAAGTGACGCGACATATATATATATATATATATATATATATATATATATATATATGTATATCTATATATAGCCAGTTTTACATCACTTTCCTGTGTCTCACATGTACCAATGATATCTTCTTAGGTTTGACTTAGGACAGCTCAGGGGTCTGTCAGTTGTTTCTGATTTGTCATTTGCTAGCACATGTCTATCATAGGCCATCCTCCTAGATACTTAATCCTTAAGTATGGGTGTATAAATTCCTGATTTTCTTAGACTAAATAGGGTGGAATAATGTAAAGTTCACAATTTCCTGATTTTTGTTAGACTAAGTAGGGTGGAGTAATCTAAAGTTCACAATGTGTATAAATAATAGCATCTTATACATGATATGTATCTTATTTTTAGCTTTAATTTTGTATTCTACAAAATGTAGTTATAATCATATTTGTACACATGTATCTATTCTTTCAGTTTTAAGTAATCTTCTAGGGGCATAATTTTCATAATGAAAATTTGGGGCAATGATTATAAATAATTAATTAATTTTTATTGAGTAATTGCAAATTGTTTTCCATGACAAATGAATCAACTAACACTTTTGCCGCTGATGAGTTAGTATGTTTATATTCCAATAGTCCCTCCAACAATGAGTTTTTCCCACCTTTTGTCAACTTTTTCCACCTTATTGAGTAGGAAGTAATAACCAAGATGTTTTAAAATTAAATTTCTCCAATTATTATTTATTTCAAACATTATCTTTCAGGTGACTATTGTTTTCATTTTTTCTAAAAACATTTGTTTGACTTTGTTAATTCTCAAAATTTTGGATCTCAGGATTCCTTTGCCATCTTAAAATTTTTCAAGGGCACTCCTAAAAAAGTTTCGTTTATATGGATTGCAACTATTGATATTTACTGTATTTTCAATTGACATGTCTTATTAGTTAGAAAATAGCTTTGACCTCGTAGGCACACTGAAAGATTATAGGTCTGCAGAAAACACTTTGAGAACTATGGCTGTAGACATTTATCAGATATTAATCAACTATTTTTGTCAGTCCATACCTTTTATTCTGATTCTAATTGAATTTATTTTATTTGGGCAAAAAAATTAATTTATATAACCAAATTTGTCCGTTTTATCTTTTATTTCTTCCATAACTGTAACAAAACCAAACTCTTGAACCCCTATTGACAAATCCAGTGTTCTCTTTCCACTACACCATACCTACTTCAAATGTGCAAAAAAGAATTAGTCTTTCTGCACCTCTCTATAGCCTATGCTACTGTCACTTACCCTCTCCTCTTAAATACTCTCCCATTTCTAGTTTTCATGACACCATTTTCTCTTGGTTCTTTTCCTACCTATCTGACCACTCTTTTTGAGTCTCCTTTGCTAGATCTTCTTTCAGTTCATGCTTACTAATTGTGGATATCTGCAAGGTTTTTTATTCATTGTCCCTCTTCTATTTTCCCTCAACTCAAAAGTTTGTTGTCATACTCAAATAGAAACAAGGTCATTAAACCATTCATAAGGATCCTGGTGAGCTATATATTGACTTAGAAAACCACATGCTAACATTATCTTTGTTTAGTAATTACATTTTCATCTGGTTCAGGCCATACTGGAAAAGTTGTGTCTGAATCACTTCTCTATAGTCTCTTCTAATTGTATCAACTTCCATGGATTCAACTATCTCCTCTATGCAGAAATTTCATAGATAGATGACAGACAAATGGGTGGATGATAGATAGATAGATAACCATATATAGTATTTATTTATTCAACCCAAATCTTTCTCCTTAATAAATTCCCTACTTTATAATATCTTAAGAAGAATACATCATTAAATAACAATCCATCTAAAAAAATGTGGGGGTTTTAAGTAGATTGTAAGTTTAATATGAATAAACAGCATGATAGATCACTCAAGTAAGTATTCTTTAATCTTGAGAGTTCATTATCATGGGACAACTAAGTGGCTCAGTAGAGAGTCAGTCCTAGGAATGGGAGGCCATGAGTTCAAATGTAGCTTCAGATACTTCCTAGGTGTGTGATCTTTGGCAAGTCACTTGGCATAGCCCTTATCATTTTTCAATACATAGTATTGATTCTATGTTGGAAAGTAAGTTTTTTTGAAGTACAGCACCAACAAATCTAGTGACAAAGATTAGAAAAATGATGGCCCTGCTATAATCTTCTCTGATAGAGAATATTGTGTTGTGTCACATTTTACAATAGACCTTGATAAATTAAAGTGCATCCAAAGGAGGGTTACCAAGATGGTGACAAGCTTTGAATTCATGTGATATAAATTATAGGAATTAGAGAAGTTCAGTCTAAAAAAGAAAAAAAACTTGATAATAGAGGGGACAGGATAGGTATCTTAACGTATGTGGAAGGGACAATAGACTCATTCTCTTTGGCTCCAGCAGCAATAGATTGGAATTCAAAGATGCAAATTTAGACATGAGGTAAAGAAAAAATTTCCAGTGATTAGAGCTATCAAAAAGTGAAATGGGCTGCCCTAGGGAACAATGAGTTATTTAGAGGTTTTCAAGCAAAGAATAGGTCACAACTTCTTGAAGATACCATACCCGGAATGTCCCCGTTTCTCATTTTCACCTCCTTTTGTATGTTACTTCCTGCCTTAGATCTTTGCTGTTCCTCCCAGTTTTTAGTGCCTTTCTCTCATTGTAGCAATCCATCCCTAGCTATGGGCAAGGGAAAGTTAGTATGTACAGAGTGGTTTAGAAGAAAGCATGCTCAGTCTTGCGCATGGCTAAGAAAGCCTCTGACCCTTGACCCCAGCTTCCCCCAGGTGAGGCGGGAAAACAGGTCTCTTTGTGTTCACCTGGCTAAGAGAAGCCACACCTATACCTTGTCATTAACCAATGATAATCATCCCTATGTATCGTGTATATTTGCATATCAAAGACATTAAAAACAGAGCCACAGCAATCTCCGCCCTCTTGCTCTCTTGGATCTCAGTTCTCACTGATGCCTGTCCTTGCTGGAGCTTGGCCTCTCTGGCCAAGCTCCATCTTTAATTCCTTTCCTTCTCTATCTCTCTCACCTGGGACCTGGCCTTTGGCCAGGCACTTTCTTTTCTCTATCATGTCTCCGACCTGTGTGGTATTAAATTTGGAACATTGGATGGGATTAGCCTTTCAGAAAGAGGTCCAGACTGATCGGGGTTCTGCTGTGGCTCCATTATAATTAATAAGGCCTGGTTTCTGACTCATTTCTGCCATCTCATATCTAGAACTTGGCTCCCTCACACCCTTCGCGGTATACAAATCTTCTATCCTTTTTCTATCTTCCTACCTTGTGGCTTCTCACGGGTTCAGGAAGCCTCACTCATAAATTATCTAGTGACACATTTATTACATGTTTTGTTTATACTTTTTTCTACATACATGTTGTCTTCTAGATAAATAGTAAACTTCTTGAGGTCAAGTTTTTGTTTTTGGTTTTTTTTCTGCCTAGACCAGTGCAAGTCATATTATTGCTTAATATATTCTTTTTGATTGACTCATTCTGATTTCAAAAAAATAGCAGTAGGTTTTAAAAGACATTCAGATTTTGAATTAAGCATTCACTTGATTTTCATTCAAACATAATAACAGAGAATTATGCTAGCCAAAATTATTTTAAATGTAATTTTATTTGTTTTTCTTTTTTGTGACCCTAAAGTAAAAAAGCCTTAGCATGGCACATGAAATCAAATATTTTTTGTAAATTATCCACTTGATATTGATATCCAAAGTTATTCTTACACTTGAGGACCATTAACATTATCCATTTAAGCTACTAATTAATACCTAGTAAAACTATCATTCTGACAACCACTTTACTCTAAACCAAATGGACCAGCAACAAGAAAAAATTTATGATTATAATTATATTTTGCTATATAATTTCTAGATCAAGTTTGCATAATCCCCCAAATTCAATACAGAAAATATTAGCTAGTTAAAATGCAGATCTCAGAGTCTCATTAACATGAATTATAATCAGAACAAAATGTAAAAATAGCAATTGAAAATAGAAACCATCGTAAATGGCATCTCATAACGTGTTGTTGCATAATGGCATCATACTAGTCCATGTAAAGGCACATTGTTGAAGGAAGATAAGAATGTAAGATTCTCTGCAATGATGTTTCATCTCCCATTTTACATGTGCACTCTTATCCCTGTCAACCCTAGGCAAACTTGAGTAATAGGTCAATTTTGCCAGTCTGAAAAATTAAATGAACAATTATTAAATACTTATTTTGTGTAAAACACTGTTGGGCACTGAGGATTCAAATACTAGAACAAAATATTTCTGTCTCCAAGAAGTTTACATTGGGCTTGCTCCAAACTTTTTTCTACTATTTCATCACCTTCACATTCTTGAGAGACTTCTTCCTAACCCTTTAAACCATTTCAGGACTTCAAACTTTCTTCTCCCTCTACCCAATAATAATAAATGATCTTTGAATCATATCATAAAGTTTATTTGAGTTCTGTCAAGTAGATGAGCATAAATTCAAAAGCCTATGGTCCCTGTTATCTCTATTTTTCACATGAGAAAACTGAGGATCAGAGAAATTAAATAATTTTCCCAAGGTCATAGATCTAGTTAAGTGGTAAAGGTAGAACTCAAGTCCTGACTATTCTGTCTCCCAAGCCCTGTGCTTTTCATTATACTGTGTTGCTTCTCCAAACTTTCATTCCTTCCTAGTCCTACTTTATTTTTGGTTTTATTTTTAACTTTTTTGAATTGCCATTTATTTATTTAAAGATAATATGTAGCATAACAATAATATAGTACATTTGATTTGTTATAAATATTTAATAAATTTGCTTATCCAAGAGAAACAAATTTTCACATTAGTTATGTCCAAAAATGTCTCATTTTATTCCCTCCCTTCTAAGAAAGCAATTAATATGATATAGATTGCACATATATTTTCATATAACACATATTTCCCTGTTCATCATGTTATGAAAAAAGGCACATATTGCTTACACTAGAGGAAAATTCATGGAGGAAATAGAGTGAAGAATGGTAAGTTCCATTCTGCATTTGGGCTCAGTCTGTTCCTTCTATGCTAGTGCATAGCCTTTTTCATCATGAGTCCCTTAGAGTTGTCATAGATCCTTGCCTTGTTTTTTTTTTTTTTTTAAATATATTTTATTTGGTCATTTCCAAGCATTATTCGTTAAAGACATAGATCATTTTCTTTTCCTCCCCCCCCCCCAACCCCCCATAGCCGACGCGTAAGTCCACTGGGCATTAGATGTTTTCTTGATTTGAACCCATTGCTTTGTTGATAGTATTTGCATTAGAGTGTTCATTTAGAGTCTATCCTCTGTCATGTCCCCTCAATCTTTGTATTCAGGCAGTTGCTTTTTCTCGGTGTTTCCACTCCCATAGTTTATCCTTTGCTTATGAATGGTGTTTTTTTCTCCTGGGTCCCTGCAAGTTGTTCAGGGACATTACACCACCACTAATGGAGAAGTCCATTACGTTCGATGATACCACAGTGTGTTTGTCTCTGTGTACAATGTTCTCCTGGTTCTGCTCCTCTCGCTCTGCATCACTTCCTGGAGGTTGTTCCAGTCTCCATGGAACTTCTCCACTTTATTATTCCTTTTAGCGCAATAGTACTCCATCACCAACATATACCACAGTTTGTTCAGCCATTCCCCAATTGATGGGCATCCCCTCATTTTCCAGTTTTGGGCCACCACAAAGAGCGCAGCTATGAATATTTTTGTACAAGTCTTTGTGTCCATTATCTCTTTGGGGTACAGACCCAGCAGTGCTATGGCTGGGTCAAAGGGTAGATATTCTTTTGTCGCCCTTTGGGCATAGTTCCAAATTGCCCTCCAGAATGGTTGGATCAGTTCACAGCTCCACCAGCAATGAATTAATGTCCCTACTTTGCCACATCCCCTCCAGCATTCATTACTTTCCTTTGCTGTTATGTTAGCCAATCTGCTAGGTGTGAGGTGATACCTCAGAGTTGTTTTGATTTGCATCTCTCTGATTATAAGAGATGTAGAACACTTCTTCATGTGCTTGTTAATAGTTTTGATTTCTTTATCTGAGAACTGCCTATCCATTTCCTTTGCCCATTTATCAATTGGAGAATGGCTTGATTTTGTGTACAATTGATTTAGCTCTTTATAAATATGAGTAATTAAACCTTTGTCAGAGGTTTCTATGAAGATTTTTTCCCAATTTGTTGTTTCCCTTCTGATTTTAGTTATATTGGTTTTGTTTGTACAAAGGCTTTTTAGTTTGATGTAGTCAAAATTATTTATTTTACATTTTGTGATTCTTTCTATATCTTGCTTGGTTTTAAAGCCTTTCCCCTCCCAAAGGTCTGACATGTATACTATTCTGTGTTTACCCAATTTACTTATGGTTTCCTTCTTTATGTTTAAGTCACTCACCCATTTTGAATTTATCTTGGTGTAGGGTGTGAGGTGTTGATCTATTCCTAGTCTCTCCCACACTGTCTTCCAATTTTCCCAGCAGTTTTTATCGAATAGTGGATTTTTGTCCCAAAAGCTGGGATCTTTGGGTTTATCGTATACTGTCTTGCTGAGGTCGCTTTCCCCAAGTCTATTCCACTGATCTTCCTTTCTGTTTCTTAGCCAGTACCAAATTGTTTTGATGACTGCTGCTTTGTAATATAGTTTTAGGTCAGGGACTGCAAGGCCCCCATCATATGTGTTTTTTTTCATTATTTCCCTGGATATCCTTGATCTTTTGTTCTTCCAAATGAACTTTGTTATGGTTTTTTCTAAATCAGTGAAGAAGTATTTTGGTAGTTCAATGGGTATGGCACTAAATAGATAAATAAGTTTGGGTAGGATGGTCATTTTTATTATATTGGCTCGTCCTATCCATGAGCAGTTAATGTTTTTCCATTTGTTCAAGTCTAGTTTTAGTTGTGTGGCGAGTGTTTTGTAGTTGTGTTCATATAGTTCCTGTGTTTGTCTTGGGAGGTAGATTCCTAGGTATTTTATTTTGTCTAAGGTGATTTTGAATGGGATTTCTCTTTCTAGTTCTTGCTGCTGAGCTGTGTTGGAGATATATAGAAAAGCTGATGATTTATGTGGGTTTATTTTGTATCCTGCAACTTTGCTAAAGTTGTTGATTATTTCAATTAGCTTTTTGGTTGAATCTCTAGGATTCTTTAAGTAGACCATCATGTCATCCGCAAAGAGTGATAACTTGGTCTCCTCCTTACCTATTTTGATGCCTTCAATTCCTTTATCTTCTCTAATTGCTACTGCTAGTGTTTCTAGTACAATGTCAAATAGTAGAGGTGATAATGGGCATCCTTGTTTCACTCCTGATCTTATTGGGAATGCATCTAGTTTATCCCCATTGCAGATGATATTAGCTGTTGGTTTTAGATATATACTGTTTATTATTTTTAGGAATGACCCTTCTATTCCTATGCTTTCTAGTGTTTTTAATAGGAATGGGTGTTGTATTTTATCAAAGGCTTTTTCTGCATCTATTGAAATAATCATGTGATTCTTGCTAGTTTGCTTGTTGATGTGGTCAATTATGTGGATGGTTTTCCTAATGTTGAACCAGCCCTGCATCCCTGGTATGAATCCTACTTGATCATGGTGAATGATCCTTCTGATCACTTGCTGGAGTCTTTTTGCTAGTATCCTATTTAAGATTTTTGCATCTATATTCATTAGGGAGATTGGCCTATAGTTTTCTTTCTCTGTTTTTGACCTGCCTGGTTTTGGAATCAGTACCATGTTTGTGTCGTAAAAGGAGTTTGGTAGAACTCCCTCTTTGCTTATTATGTCAAATAGTTTGTATAGTATTGGGATTAACTGTTCTCTGAATGTTTGATAGAATTCACAGGTGAATCCATCAGGCCCTGGGGACTTTTTCTTAGGAAGTTCTTTGATGGCTTGTTGGATTTCAATTTCTGATATGGGATTATTTAGGAATTCTATTTCCTCTTCTGTTAGTCTAGGCAGTTTGTATTTTTGTATATATTCATCCATTTCTCCTAAATTGGTGTATTTATTGCCATATAATTGGGCAAAGTAATTTCTAATGATTGCCTTAATTTCCTCCTCATTGGAGGTGCTGTCCCCCTTTTCATCTTTAATGCTGTGAATTTGCTTTTCTTCCTTCCTTTTTTTAACTAGATTGACCAGTACCTTGTCTATTTTGTTTGTTTTTTCAAAGTACCAGCTTCTTGTCTCATTTATTAAATCAATAGTTCTATCACTTTCGATTTTATTAATTTCTCCCTTAATTTTTAGGATTTCTAATTTGGTTTTCTGCTGGGGGTTTTTAATTTGATCGCTTTCCAGTTTTTTCATTTGCATTTCCAATTGATTGATCTCTGCTCTCCCTTGTTTGTTAATATAAGCATTCAGGGATATGAATTTACCTCTGATTACCGCTTTGGCTGCATCCCAAAAGGTTTGGAAGGATGTTTCGCCATTGTCATTTTCCTCGATGAAATTATTAATTGTTTCTATGATTTCTTCTTTAACTAAACGGTTTTGGAGTATCATATTGTTTAATTTCCAATTGGTTTTAGATTTGGTTTTCCATGTACCATTACTAATCATTATTTTTATTGCCTTGTGATCTGAGAAGGCTGCATTCATTATTTCTGCTTTTCTGCATTTGTGTGCTATGTTTCTGTGACCTAATGTATGGTCAATTTTTGTGAATGTGCCATGTGGTGCTGAGAAGAAGGTGTATTCCTTTTTATCCCTATTTATTTTTCTCCATATGTCTATTAATTCTAATTTTTCTAAGATTTCATTCACTTCTTTTACCTCTTTCTTATTTATTTTTTGATTTGATTTATCTAAATTTGATAATGGTTGGTTTAAGTCTCCCACTAGTATGGTTTTATTGTCTATTTCTTCCTTCAATTCTCCTAGTTTCTCCATTAGAAATTTGGGTGCTATATTATTTGGTGCATACATATTGATTAATGATATTTCCTCATTGTCTATAGTCCCTTTTAACAAAATATAATTACCTTCCCTATCCCTTTTGATCAGGTCTATTTTTGCATTGGCTTTATCAGATATCATGATTACCACTCCTGCCTTCTTTCTATCAGTTGAAGCCCAGAAGGTCTTACTCCATCCTTTAATTCTGACCTTGTGGGTGTCAACCCGCCTCATGTGTGTTTCTTGAAGACAACATATGGTAGGGTTTTGGATTCTAATCCATTCTGCTATTCGTCTACGTTTTATGGGTGAGTTCATCCCATTCACGTTCAAAGTTATGATTGTCATTTGTGGACTCCCTGGCATTTTGATTGCCTTCCCTAATTCTAACCTTTTCTTCTTCGGCTCTACCTTTTAGTCCAGTGATTTACTTTGAAACAGTCCCCCTTGTCCCCTCCCTTGATGTTTCCCTTTTTAGTCCCTCCCTTTTTGTTCCCTCCCCCTCCCCCCTCTCTTACCCTCCCTTTTTGTTCTCCCTCTCCCCCTCCCCCCCTTGGTTTTCCCTTCTCCTTACCCTTGTTGGGTAAGATAGAATTCAAGATCCCAATGGATCTGGAGGTTTTTCCCTCTCAGAGCTGATTTCCCTGAGATTGAGGTTTAAGTAACCCCCCCCCCCTCTCTTCCTCTCCTTCTTATAGGAGTTTTCTTCCCCTCCCCTTCCCATGTGAATCTTTGTGTGAGAATGATTATTCTATTTGGTCTTTCTTTACCCCCTATTTATACATTACATTTTCCCCACATGTTAGTATACATAGGTTGATATAAATGTAGTCCTTATAGAAGAGAGTTTGAGTAAAAGAAGAAGATAACATTTTCCCCTTTCCTTAATATTTACCTTTTCAGGTATTCCTTGCTCTTTGATTTTCGGTATCAAACTTTCCACAGAGCTCTGGTCTTTTCTTTGCAAAAAGTTGGAAGTCTTCTATTTTGTTGAATGCCCATACTTTCCCTTGGAAGTATATAGTCAGTTTTGCTGGGTAGCTGATTCTTGGTTGGAGACCCAGCTCTCTTGCCTTTCTGAAGATCATGTTCCATGCCTTACGATCATTCAGAGTAGAACTTGCAAGGTCTTGGGTGACCCTGATTGGCATTCCTTTATATCTAAATTGTCTTTTTCTGGCTTCCTGTAGGATTTTTTCTTTTGTTTGATAGCTTTGGAATTTGGCAATTACATTCCTGGGAGTTGTCTTTTGGGGGTTTAGTGTAGAAGGTGTTCTGTGAGCTCTGTCAGTGGCTGTATTGCCCCCTTGTTCTAGAATCTCTGGGCAATTTTCTTTGATTATATCTTGTATCACCATGTCCAGTTTGGTGTTTATTTCTGGCTTATCTGGGAGTCCAATTATTCTTAAATTATCCCTTCTCCCCCTATTTTCCAGATCTATCACCTTGTCGGTGAGATATTTTATGTTCTCTTCTAATTTCTTGGTATTTTGGCTTTGCTTTATTGATTCTTGCTCTTTTACACGATCGTTGTCTTCCAGCTGCCTGATTCTGGCCTTTAAAGCCTGGTTTTCTTTTACAGTTTGGTCAAACTGGTTTTGTAGATGCGTGAATTTCTTTTGCATTATTTCCAACTTTTCCTCCCAGAAGGCTTCCATCTTTTTGGTCATTTCTGATTCAAATTCTTCATAGGTTTGTGGAGAGTTTCCATTTCCTTTGGAAGGTTTTGGAGCATTTTCTTTTATATTATCTTCTGTCTGCTCTGTATTTTGTATTTTGGCTCCATAGAATGTGTCCAAAGTCGCCCCTTTCTTCTTATTTTTCTTGGTATTTTGGGGCTTCTGTGGTTCTGTGGAGTTTGTCATCTCTGAATGTGGAGGATTAGTTTTTCTTGTCTCTTTCTGGTGTTCAGAGGCAGTCCTGGGCAGATAGTTCTATGGGCTTTCCCTGGGTTAAACTGAATATGCCTCACTGGAACTGGAATGGAAGGGTCGGACCACGAGGCCACACTCTCCCCCCCGGCTCGCTTTCCGGAAGTTGCCTTCAGAATCGCTGGCCGTGAGGCTGTTTCATCGGCCTGCGGGGGGATGGGCTGCCGCTTCCCCAAGCTCCGAGAGCACAGACTTTCACTGAGACTTGGATAGCAGGATCCAGCCCGTGAGGCTGTCTTGCCCGCCCTGAGGGTTGCTGTTGTTTTGACCAGCTCTCTGCAGCGGAAGCCCCAGGCAGTAACTTTCACCGGGACTGTAGAAGGCCCTGAGGGTTGTTGTTTCCGAGGACCCTGCTCTCTGAGCCGGCCGGGCTGCGGCTTCCGGGAGCCTTGGACTCTGCGCTCCTACCCCTGAGGTCCGAGTGATCTCGGGTTCTGGCTTTTAAGGGGAGCCGTACCTTTTGAACCGGGTCCAGGTCCAGGAGGAGGGTTCCCAGGGTCTGTGCTGTTGATTGTTTTGAATTTCGGCGCCTTAGGAGCTTATCGTTTGAGATTGGTCGGGAAGGGTTTTCCGGAGATCTGAGCTTTAGCTTTCTCTAAGCCGCCATCTTAACCGGAAGTCAGATCCTTGCCTTGTTGATAACAGTTAAATCATTTACAGTTGATCACTACATTATTGTTGTTACCGTATACAACATTCTCCTGGTTCTGCTCTCTTCACCTTGCTCCGCTTCATAAGTCTTTCCAGGTTTTCTTGTGATCATCTTGTTCATCATTTCTTATGGCACAATAGCATTCCATTATAATCATCTACCACAACTTGTTTCGCCATTCCCCAGTTGATGGACATCTCTTCAGATTCTAGTTCTCTATCACCCCAAAAGGAGCTGCTCTGAATACTTTGAAACACATAATTTCTTTTCCTTTTTCCTTGATCACTGTAGGAAATAAATCCAATAGTGGTATTACATGGTCAAAAGGCATATGCAATTTTAGTTGTAATGGTCAAAGTAGTATAAAGTTGCCAGATAAACTATTGTGGTGTGTCAGTGCAATCCCTCCTAGGTAAGACCACCCTTTCTTTGGGAGTAGAGGAGTATGAAATAAATCTGTGATTTGATTGGTATAGGGAATTCTGGTAAAATGTCCTCAGTAGCTACCTATCTGTAACTTATCATCTTAAAGAAATGACTAGGTTGCTGAAGGGTTTATCATTTGCTCAATCTCAGAATCAGTATATATTTGAGAACATAGATTTTCCTGGCTCCAAGACTAACTCTCTGTTCCCTATACCACATAGCCTTTCAATACCCCCTTAGCAGAGTTAAACTAGGGGACTTTGCAGGAGTCCCTTCACATGTCTTACTGTACTAGAACTCCTAGAATATACAAGTCTATCAGTCTTGACATGAGGCATTTCTGAGCCTCCAAATGACATGATTGAGGCAGTCATCTATCCTGGGAAGTTTAGAAACTGACTGTATCTGTCACTGATTAGTTCTTCAAAGTCAGTAAGACCACTATAATTATAAACCAAGATTAGAAATATTTATATAAGTGTGGGGAAAGAGCCTGGTAGACTTGTTGAAGCTAAAGGATACAATTATTGTTCTGCCTTCATCTTATAGAAGAGTAGAAGGAACCTGAGTTGAGAATGAGGAGCAAAAAGGGAGAAAACTAGAGTTGAGCCAGAGACTAGAGCTATGAGAGCAGCCGGGGGAATTCCACGGAGAGAGCAGGTGTGAGTCTCTGAGAGATGAATCTTGCCTATACCCCAAAGCCCTCTATGGAATTCAGCCCCAGAGACAACAACCATGGAAAGGCAGAGGTAAAACCTCTTAGACACTGAGGAGACCATAGCTGGAGACAGTGATAAAGCATCTATGGTTCCTAGACCTCTCCTTCTGGAGAGAACAGGGATAGTTCCACTCAAGTTCAGAAACCTAGATTTTTTGAGACAATAGGAGTAACACCAACAAAAGTAATAGCTAGTACTTATTTATAACTTTAATGTTTACAAACCAAACCACTTTTTGAATATTATTTTATCCTTGTAATACCCCCATAATGTAGGTGTTATTCTTTATTCCCATTTTGCAAATGAAGAAATTGTGGCCAGAAAGGATAAGTGACTTGTCTAGAGTTACACAGCTATTAAGTACCTGAGGCTGGATTTGAACTCAAGTCTTCCTGACTTCAGATCCAAAACTTAGCAAGTATCTGGCCTTCAATCTAGAGTCAGCAAGGAACAGACATGATATGGAGAAACAAACCTGGGTCTTTACCTACTACTGATATGAGTCCAGCTGTGAAGGACTGATGGAAAAGGGGGTTGATCTAATAACTCCCAGTATGACTTTGGTGGTGTTTGGGTGGAGAATGGACATCACCAAAACCCTCAAGGGGAAATGAGATTTACTGGAAGAGAAAGAGCAGGGTTACTGCTTTTTACAGGTTAATGACGTTATCCTGTGGATTCTTTGTAGGTTTTCCTCCTTCTTTCTGTGAGATGAAACAAAGGATGTCTTGTTCCTGATAAGTCTTAGCTTAATCACTTGCATGAGGGCTGAAAGTCCTTTTACTTATATTTGGGGAGTTCTAGAAATGATCTATGTTCTGATATTCCTGAGAGAGAGCATGGGTAAGGACAAAAGGAGGCAAGTTCTAAAATTCCCAAGATAAAACCTGAGTGGGAACATGAACCACAGAGAGCTGAGAAGTCCTTAAGATTAAACCTAGTTCATATAAGCCCAATAAGTAAGGGTCTCCTCTAGGCTATGCATATACATTCTTTACAGTCATTGAGAAAATAAGTAATTACTCATGCTGTGTGTTCTTCATGGAAGGAACAAAGTGAATTCCAAACTTATTAAATGGAGAAAGGAGGAGGGCAGAGAAGCAAGACTGAATTCAACCCTGCTATGCAATATACCTCAGTTGCTTTGCTATGATTTGGAAGAGAAAGAAAAAAAAGAAAAAAATCTTTCTGTGGAGATTTAAGTCCTCAGACAAAGGCCAATTGAAGTGGACAGGGTTCCCAGAATCTTAGAATAGTACAGAATAGGATGTAAAGTGGTGGGTAGTCTAAATCAAGCGTTGAATTTTATCATTGTAAATTATTAATTTTTTTTAAAGGGAGACTATATAAAGTAGGAGGAGCAAGTAGGTGGCACAGAAGATAGAGTACCAGTCTTAGAAGCAGGAAGACTCACTTTCATGAGTTCAAATTTGACTTCAGACACTTACTAGCTGTGTGACTCTGGGCTAGTCACAATATTTGTTTGCCTCAGTTTTTTCATCTGTAAAATGTGCTGGAGGAGGAAATGGTAAGCCACTCTAATATCTTTCAAAGAAAACCCCAAATGGGACACAAATAGCTGGACACAACTGAACAACAATAATACATGAAGGGGCGGTGTTGATTGAGAAAGTATAGTAAGTCCATTCTATTGTCCAATTAACAGATTGTCAAATACTTAAAGTCTTCTATTATGTCCCTCCTAAGTCTCCCTTTCTTTAACTTAAATATCATGAGTTCCTTCAAATGATCCTTATATGATGTGTCTTTAATGGCCTTCACACAATCTCCTGGTCATAAACATTAATTCATAAAATTTTAAGAACAATATTTTTAATATTTTTTTGGCACATCAAATACTCAGAATATTCAAATGATACCGTACTAAAACTTTCCAAATATATCGATCTAGCTGAGGAGATAAAAATCATATGGAGTCAGGTTGAGGTTCGTATCATCCTTTTTCTTCTGTTGGCTAGTCAGGTTGTATCATGATGCTTCCTGTTAGCTTAAAGAAGAAGATATACTTGCATCCTAATACTTTTGTTCAATTATAAGAATCAGTTCTTTTACTTACCTGTTTATCAATCTGCAGAACATCAAACATATGAGATTAATAGTGGGATATCAACTTGTTGGAGGACTTTTTCTATCTGAATTGCATCAAATAAAATGAGAATAAGTTGTTGATCTTAGAGGTAGGATACTTAACATCTCTCTTAACAAACCGAATAAAGGTCAACTGAATTGTGACTATCATAGAATTAATTAGTCATCATAAAATTAACCAGATGTTTTCTTTGTTCTGATTCCTTTTGCCCTTGCCTTCATTTCCTTGGATTAAAATGCAAATTATTAAATTACCATTGTATTCCCACTGTCCAGATTTTTGCTGGTCATTTTGCCCAAGAACTATTAAAAACTCATTAGATTATCCACAAATCTGGAAAATATCAGAAGCACTTCCCCTCCCACCATCTGCTTTCTGGAGTGTCAGCAGTGGTACTGAGGTTCTATCTGAGGGGATGAAAATACATTTTGTTACCGGTATGAAAAGAGGTCAGGAGCTGAAGTTCACAAAGAAGGGAAGGCTAAAAAATCTTAGAACCTATGCTATATTTTAGCCAGGTTTTTCACACGTGCCTTGACATTATGAATCTGGCCCTGAGCTTTCAAAGAATTGGAAAAAATGACTCCGTGACTCATTTTTTAAAATCTTTACCATCTGCCATAGAAATAATACAAAGAAATATTGCTTCCAAAGCAGAAGAGCAATAAAAGCTAGGCAATGGGACTTAAGTGACTTGCCCAAGATCACATACCTAGGAAGTTTCTGAGCCCAGATTTGATATCTGCTGCTTGTTAAGTTTAAGCCTAGCAGATATTCTTAGCTGGGTGAGTCATTTGCTCTTCTGAGCATCAAGTATACGGTCAGTCTAAGGGGCATGAAGTTGTAGTCATTTTGCTCTCTCAAGGACTAGTAAGATCATTTTTCTCCCTTTTCTACTGGGTTCCTAAAGTTAATTAAATGGGTCTTGCTGTGTAGAGGAGTCAGTGACTTACTCAATACAGAGTAAAAGGCAGTAGGGGCTAGGCATGGAACAGAAAGTTCACCCAAGCCAACAAAAGTTAGCCAGATTTCAGAGGTCTTTCTGAAATGCCTCTATTTTAAAAACCATTAGTCTTATAGATTTATAGACTGTCATAGCCATAAGCAACCCTAGAGACTACCTAGTCTAGCCCACATTCTATAGAGAAATATCTGAGCCAATGGGAGGAAGTGACTTTTCCAAGATCACTCAGCAAGGAGGTAGTAAACAAGATCTAGTATATACATTTTTATGATTTTTGGTTCAGTTGCTGCTCTTTTACAGAGTATTACAAACACTATGAAAATACCATTAGTGATACCCTCCCACTCCATATCCAATTCTGATATTATATCACTATTTCTTAACTTCAGTATCAAATGTCCTCACATGTCTCTGGTTGTTAAAGAACCTTCAATGGTCCTAAAAAGTAAGTGTCTTTGTTTCCAATGTACTTTGCAACCAAAAAATTAACTTACAAATCACATTTCCTTCTTGTTGTGTTCTCTACAGAGGTGGCATTGAGTGCTAAAGAAAAAAAATCATAGGATAAAAATGTACCATAGGAATTTAACTAAAAAGGACAATAACGATCATTGAATCTCAACTCTCTTTTACAGAGGTGGCAACTGAAATCCAAAGAGGAAAAGAATTTTTTTTCCAAGGCCATGTAGGTTGCAGAGTTAGAAATACATGCCAAGTCCACTGACCTCTAATTAGCACTATTTCTACCACATTAAGGGATCTTAGTTGGTGAGTCATTAACTTAAAAACAATTTTTGGAACTATTTCAGTAGAATTGATTTTCTTTGTAATTCTATTTACTTTGTTTTATGCATTGAAAACATTTTTTTTTCTGAGAAGGGTTCTATGGATTTCATTAGACTGAAAAAGGGCTTCAAAACACACACACACGCACACACACACACAGATAGTTATGAACTCATTATGCCCATAAATCAGCCAAACAAATTCCTGGTGTGTTGCTTCTGGATAACATATTGCCTTAATCCAGTCAAAAGGTGAATGCTAATCACAGTTACAGCAATAATGTACAATAATCAATTGTGAACAGCTTTATTATCAGCAATGCATAGATCCAAGAAAACTCCAAGAGATTCACAATTTTAAAAACTATCTATCACCTTAGAAGGAACCGATGGCATCTGGATTCAGATTAAAGTATACCATTTTTCACTTTGTTTTCTTTATGAAAAATGAATTTATCCTTTTCCTCTTTTAGACTACGGGTACCTGGAGTGAGTTTGAACTCAAGTCGGAAGTGAAAATTGTATAAGGAAAATCATCGGATAAATTTAGTTACACGGGCAGAACAACAGCCAGAAAAATGGAGCAAGGCAGCCAAGAATATCATGAGGCAGCAGAGCATTTTTCCAGGCACTGCCCTCTGGGAGGCCCAGGCAAGTTAGAAAACTATGGTTGGCTCCTGAGATGTGACATACAAGAGTTAATGGGCAGAGAAAAGATTTTTATGAAGGTGAGGCAAAGAGGAAGTAGGGTCTTGGTGTGCCTGTTGATGATGCTAACTGGATCCATGGGGAGTGTAGGGAGGAGGCCCAAAATGGCAGTCACAGATTAGCCAGATAAGTACCTTTTATTTCTCTCTCCTATTTTTCCCTTTTCCTCCGCCTACTCTTGATTTAATAAAGTTATTATTCTAAGACCCAGTCTCTTAAATTTAATTCTCATAACTTCATGAGTTTTTTGTTACATAAACTATGTGTTTTCTTTTACAACCTGATAAATGTGAAAACATATATTGCATGTTAACACATGTACAACCTAAATCATAATACCTGCCATATTGGAGAGGTGGGAAGGTAGAGAGGAGAAAACAAAACATGGATCATAAAAAATCAGAAAATGATTATTAAAAATTGTATTGGCAAGTAAAAAAATTAATTTAATTTTAAAAGGTAGAGATTCTAAAGAAGGTTCTTTAAGAATGATATTAATGATAAGGATTTCAGGACAGGAGATGCTCTTATCAGAGATCTTTTGGCATCCCCAGGATAAAAAGACAGAGGTGACTTCCACTCTCTACCACTAGCCAGCTGTGGGAGCTCTCTTCCTCAGTTTTCTTTGTCAAATGAAAAGGCTGGACTAGATAATCTTTGAGGTTCCTCTCAGACCTAGGATTCTCAGATTCTGGGTCATATGGGTCTGCTCTAACCAGGCTGGTGCCCAAGGAAAAGAAAATGAAATCAAGGAATACAAAAAGAGACTTTTTTTTTAAACTCCTATTTTTCATGCCTTTTTTTTTTAAACCCCTATTTTTCTATCTTAGAATTGATCTTAAGTATCATGTCAAAGGGTAAGGGCTAGGCAATTTGGATTAAATAACTTGTTCATGGTCACAGATTTAGGAAGTATCAGAAGTCATATTTGAACTCAGGATCTCAGTCAAATTTGAACCCAGGACCTCTCCTCTCTAAGCCTGGTTCTCTACACACTGAGTCACCTCATTGCCCCAAGCCCATGACTATTTTTTTTTAATCTTAGGGGGAAGCTGAGTGGTTCAGTGGATTGAGAGCCAGGCCCAGAGATGGGAGGTGATGGGAGGTTTTTTTTTTGTTTTTTTTAAACCCTTACCTTCCATCTTTGGTTCCAAGGCAGAAGAGTGGTAAGGGCTAGGCAATGGGGGTTAAGTGACTTGGCCAAAGTCACAAAGCTAGGAAGTGTCTGAATCCAGATTTGAACCCAGAACCTTCCATCTCTAGACCGGGCTCTCAATCTATTGATCCACCCAGCTGCCCCCTAGTCCATGCTTCTTATTTGGTTACCTAAAAAATAACTGGGACCCAGTTAAGGCAGGTAAGGTTTTCTGCCTACATCACAGGGAGAAGAGGTCAGGAGGAGTGGTCAACAAAGGTGATAAGGGGGTAATAATGGCCAAGAAATTGTGGTCCCATTACTACCTATTACTCTACTCCAAGACACACAGGTTCAGGAAAAATTGTTAAGGAGCTAACACTTCCTTGGAACCCCATGGGTCTCATTTCCTCCCCTCTTTGCCCCCCCCCATACCTGTTCTAGGTGCTTTCTTGCATACTTGAATAATATAGAAAAAATCAAGGGTCACTTAGATGTTAGAGACTCAATAGGCATTTTCCCCCTTACCAAAAGTTCCCACATTTCCAAAAAAGGCAGCAGATTTCATAAGGGAACCGGTTTGTCATAGATAGAGGGATGGAATTGAAATCAGAAAGATCTTGGGTCAAAACCTACCTGAGATACTTTTTTGCCATGTGACCCTAGACAAGTCATTTAACTTCTCTTGGCCTTGGTTCCTCATTTGAAAAATGAAGGGATTAGGCACCAGGGCCTCTTCCCTCTCTAAATATTTGATCACATGATTTTTATTTTCATTTTAAAAGGGTAAATATTTATTGAATACTCAGTCATATAGGTTAGAATCAAAGAAATTAAAACTTAGCTTAACTTTTTTTTTTAATTAACAACTAAACTTTGCTAACAAAAAAATAGAAACCAATTTGAATGGGAACAGCATTGACCTGAACTAAATGACAAAGTCATTCCTCTCTAAAAGTGATGGCTGCATTATCTTCAGCACATTCATTATAATTCAGCTTGCCTGTGCTTTTCTTATCTTAGCAACAAAATGATCCATATTTTAAAATTAAAAGGGGTATCACATGAAGGAATTAAAACACAAAGCCACAGGCTTCTTAGGTTATTTCAGTAGAGTACATGCAACAAAGATTACACTGGGAATGATGCTCCAGCAATGTGTGATGAGACTATTTCTATAGATTAAATTAAATTTCTTAGGAGAAGCAGCCGAAGGGGAAGGGGAAGACTAGTACTAATGGAGTGCCATAGAACTGAGGCTGCATGCTTCAAGACAACAAAGAACGGTATTAGCCAATTCATTGCCTATTGGATAATACAAACATTCATTTTTAAAAAAACAAGCCTTAAAAAAAACCCAACCCTCATAACTTCCATCGAATCAAATACCATGTATTGGTTCCAAGGCAGAAGAGTGGTAAGGACTCAGGAATGATCCTGGTTGTCCAGGATCACACAGCTAAGAAGTGTCTGAGGTCAGGTTTGAACCCAGTACCTCCTGTCTCTAGGTCTGACTCTCAATCCACTCTTTTATATATATCAGATCCCCACAAACTGCACCATTGAACAACTTGACGTCCCTCCTTCAATAGAGGAAGTCCAAAAAGCCATTAAACAAATGAGTGCAGGCAAGGCACCCGGTAAAGACGGGATCCCAACCGAGGTGTACAAGGCCTTAAAGGGAAAGGCGCTTCAGGCATTCCACATAGTGCTGACCAGCATATGGGAAGAGGAAGACATGCCCCCAGAACTCAGAGATGCCTCCATCATAGCCCTATACAAGAACAAAGGCGCACGAGCAGCCTGTGACAACTACAGAGGCATCTCTCTACTCTCCACTGCTGGAAAGATCCTCGCCCATGTTATACTCAACAGACTCCTGTCATCTGTTTCAGAGCAGAACCTGCCTGAATCACAATGTGGCTTCTGACCAGATTGCAGCACCATCGACATGGTCTTCACCGTGAGGCAAATGCAGGAAAAATGCCTTGAGCAGAACCTGAGTCTCTACATTGTCTTCATAGACCTGACAAAGGCATTCGACATAGTGAACAGGGACACATTGTGGGTGATCCTCAGCAAGCTCGGTTGCCCAGCAAAATTCGTCAAACTGATCCAGCTCTTTCATGTTGACATGACAGGGGAAGTCCTATCTGGTGGAGAGACTTCCGATCGCTTCAACATCTCCAATGGCGTGAAACAAGGCTGTGTCCTCGCTCCGGTACTATTCAACCTATCCTTCACCCAAGTATTAAGACATGCTGTGATGGATCTAGACCTGGGCGTCTACATCAAATACCGACTGGATGGCTCACTATTCGACCTTCGCCGCCTGACTGCAAAAACAAAGACAACAGAGAGACTCATCCTGGAAGCTCTCTTCGCAGATGACTGTGCTCTCATGGCCCACCAAGAAAATCATCTTCAAACCATTGTGGACAGGTTCTCCACCGCAACAAAACTGTTTGGCCTGACTATCAGCCTCAGCAAAACAGAGGTGCTGTTCCACCCTGCACCAGGGAGGCCAACGAACCAGCCGTGCATTACAATCGACAGCACGCAGCTTTCCAACGTCAACACTTTCAAGTATCTGGGCAGCACCATCACCAACGATGGGTCCCTAGACCACGAGATTAATGCCAGGATCCAAAAGGCCAGCCAGGCACTCGGGCGGCTGCGCTATAAAGTCCTCCAACACAGCGGTGTAAGCACTGCGACGAAGCTCAAAGTGTACAACGCAGTGATCCTCAGCTCGCTCCTGTGCGGTTGTGAGACATGGACACTGTACCGGAAGCACATGAAACAGCTGGAGCAATTCCACCAACGCTCCCTCCGGTCAATCATGAGGATCCGATGGCAGGATCCAATCACCAACCAGGAAGTCCTCGACAGAGCCAACTCCACCAGCATCGAAGTCCTGGTCCTCAAAACCCAGCTACGATGGTCTGGACACGTCATCCGCATGGACCCACAGCGAATACCAAGACAGGTATTCTACGGTGAACTGTCAGCTGGACTCAGGAAACAAGGCCGACCAAAGAAAAGATTCAAGGATCAGCTAAAGTCCAACTTGAAGTGGGCTGGCATTACACCAAAGCAACTAGAACTCACTGCCTCTGACAGAAGCAGCTGGTGAACCCACATTCACCATGCCGCCACCACCTTTGAAGATGAGCGACGTCGACGTCTTGCCGCTGCGCGTGAACGCCGACACCAGACCCCAACCACACCTCCTGTAACAGCTGGCGTCCCATGCCCCACGTGCCACAAACTCTGCGCCTCAGCCTTTGGACTCCAAAGCCACATGAGGGTACACCGTAGATGAAACTGCACAAAGACAATTGTCATTCTCAGTCACTGAGAGACTACCACTATATATATATATATATATATATATATATTAGGGTATACCTGGGCATGTCTAGCAAATCCTGTTAGCCTATTACTGTTAGAGTGGAAAGTACTTGGGAATAAAATTCTTCTGACTAGAAAGACTGATTTGAATGAACAGAAAACTCATAAGTTGAGGTGTTTTTTTTTTTAACACACAAAGGAAATAACTAAGAATGAATACAAAAGAGTGGCATACTCCTATAAGAAAAATGTCAAGAGGAAGGTTTTTAGATTTTTTTTAAGCTATACTGGGGGCAAGAGAACCATGGGAAAAATAGAACCATTGCCTGGGATGAAAGTCATAATGATAACAATGAGTAATTTTAACTACTCAAGGACTACTAAATGGATGAAGAATGTCTATTGCTCGTATTATAATGTTCATCTGTATGGACAAACAACAGAGTATATCCATCAGGATGTAGTACCTACAACAGACAGTAAAAATGGACATGTTGGACCCATACTTGTGTAAGAGATAGAAGTGTACTAAATTACTTTTAGGAAATTGAAAAACTATTTCATTCTTCCCCAAGCTTTCTGGCAAGACATGGAATACAATTATCTCTTGTGGTGAGTAATTAATAATAACTGAGGAAACAATCTGAGCAAAAGTTATTTATTAGCAAGGCATTCAGAATAAGTGGGTCAATGGATTCCCAAGTCAATTTAAAGAGTACAAATACAGAGTGTGGCAGATTGTTGTACATAAAAAAACAATTAATCAAATAATACTAAGTAATTATAATAAAACCAATTAACCAAGATACAAACCAGCATACAAAATTAAGTAGTCTAATTTCTAATTGGAGGAAAGACTAGTGTCTACTCTCCAAGTTGGGAAGGGGGAGAATAAGTTTCAGGCTCTTCTATTCATAAAATGAAAAGATAATGATTAAGTAAATCTTCCTGCATATATGGAACAACAGACAGTTTATATAATCTAGTTTCCCAAGGATGAATAAAGAGAAATAACAAAATGGAGAATACATGTGGCAACGCAAGATGGAATCAGTGTTCATTAGATAGAATCTGATTGGCTTTTTTAATTCCCACACCAAAGCAACTCCATTTTGTATGTGGTCTTCATTTTTTCTCACCAAGAATATAGTTAAAATTTAGAACTCATTGAATAGTTGACACCAAAGAAAAAAGGACACTATCAAGGACCAGTTAATAGTCAGCCTAGCTAAACTGGAATAAGCTTATGCTACATGAGGGTGAGGTATGTTGGAACTATAACTTTTCCATTATAATATTCAAGGCTCAAAGAAAACTTAGAAAAATATCTTTAAGAGAGTGTCCCTAGTACCACCTTCTTTAGGAAGCTTTTCTTGATCTCCCCCCCCCCCCATATGTTAGTATTCTGTGCCCTATCTTTTATTTAACTTTTATACTCTGAAATGGACCTGTGATTTAATAGATTTGGAAATTCCCTCACTGATGCAGATTATCATCCATCTGTATCTTCCCAGCCTATAAAACTCTTGACCATGCTCTTACATGAATTGGCTAAAGGGGGACCATCCAACATGTTAAAATCTTTCTCATTTTCTCCTGTCGTACCAGTGGAATATTTTAGTTGTCAACCTGTATCCTTAACTGTCTCCATGTGAGCAGCCCATCTTCTCTTCCTAGCACTCAATCCCAACAATATTACAAAATAACAATCATTTTAATCAATTATTTGGCTCAAACTGCAGATGCTATACTTTTCAAGTTTCTAGATGATGTGAAATGTGAAAGGATAGCTAACAGATTAAGTGACAGCATCAGGATCCCAAAGGAGCTTGTTGGGCTAGAGTGATGGGCAAAACCAAATAAGATGAAATAAGGAAAAATGCAAAGTGTACATTCAGATTCCAAAAAGTAACTTTAGAAGTAGACATGAGTTCTTTTGAAAAAAAGATTTGGGTGTTTAAGTGAATTGCAAGTAAATCAATATAAGTAAAGAGGGGGACATGGAAACCAAAAAAATGTCATCCTATGCTACATTGAAGTAGGTACAGGGTCTAGAATAAGAAGGTTATAGTTCTATCATATTACACACCACACTGATTATGCTACATCTAAAGTGTTGGCTTTTGTAGTATACATTTTAGGAAATGATATAATCAAACTAAAGTGTCCAAAACAAGGTGTCCTGTGGGGTTTGAGGAATGGAGAAGATTCTATAGGATATTCAGTTATAGGAAGTGAAAATGTGCAGAAGAAAGGATTTAGAGAGATGATATCTCTTTTAAAATATACAAAAGGTTGTCTTGAGTCAAAGGGATGAGTCCTTCTTAGTACCAGAAGATAAGAAGTAGGAGCAATTGAGTATTACATAGGGGAAATTTAAGCCTTGATTTGAGGATGTAAAGAGGGGACAACATGTCTAAAAAGACTTTATATAAAGTCTCCAAGAAGAAATTGAACAAACACTTGCCAGGTAGGTTACAAAGAAGGCTTTTTTGTTCAGGTACAGGTTGGACAAAATCCTTTCCATTTTCTATGATTCTATGATATACATGAAGAATTTTTAAATAACCAATGGTTCTCTGTTTCTTCTGGGAAAATAAAAAGTAGACTTAAAAAATGCCAGTACATCAGTAGAGTGGACTAGATAAGCCAGACTTTCCTGTAGGAAATTACAAAGCTTACCATGAAAACAAAGCTTACCATGAAAACTTTTAAATATCAGCAGTCTACTAATATAAGATTAGTAATGAAAAATTATTGTTTTTTGAAGAATGAAAAAATAATATCACACAGAGGATGTTGGAGAGACCCATAGTGGGTACAAGCACTTTTCAATATAGAACGATTGATAAATGTCAAAGAAGAATAAGAGTAAAAGACATCATCAAGGAATGATATACTAGGAACAGAAGATGGGCTGGTCACATGGAGAGAGTAAGGAATATAGTTGACAACCAGCATCCTCCATTGGTACCACAGAGAAAGACTCCAACATGTTGGATGATCCTTCTTTGATGAGTTTATGAAAGGACATGGTCAAGAGTCCTTTAGGCTAGGAAGGTACCAATGAATGGTAATCTGCATCAATGGGGGTGGGGGGGAGAAGGAGACTTCTAAATCTATGAAATTGCAAGTCCATTTGGGAGAATAAAAAAATAAATAAAAGATAAGGAGATAGAATACTAATATATATAAAGTGGTAGTAATCAGGAAAAACTTCCTTAAAAAGCTTGTGCTTGATTTAAGTTTTAAAGACAATAAGGGATTCTAAGAGGCAACTGTGAAGAGATATGTACTACTGATGTGGGGACAATCAGAAAAGTCATTTACCCCAATAGCTAGTCATCAAAACATTTGAAAAAAATAATTTTCAAAATAAAAAAGCAGACTAGCATCTACCATATGAAAAAATGCTCCCAATCAGTACTAATAAGAGCATTGCAGATTACAACTATGGAAAAATCTCAGATTCATCAAAATTGCCAAGTTGACAAAAATAGAAATGAGTTCTTATTACAATGGCAAGGGTTGGCGCTACAATTTGATTCAACCATTCTCAGAAACTATTTGACAATTTGCAAGAAACGTTATTAAACTTCTCAATTGTCTTATACTCTAAAGAGATCCATGACAAAAAAGTTCTGTATATTTCAAGATATACATAACAGCATCTTTTATTGTAGCAAAAACATGTAAACAAAATATATGCCCTTGATTATAGAATAGTTTGACAAAGTATTGTAATTGATTGTGATGAAATTGTATTGAAATATAAGTGACAAATATGAAGACTTCAGAGAAACACAGTAAGATTGACATGAACTGATGCATGAAAAAGAAATCAGACCAAAAGACCAGTGACTGTGGTAATGTGAAAGAATACAAAAGAAATGAGAACAGACTTTAAAGATGATACAAATATCATCTTCAGGTGATTGCTTCTGAATCCATTTTCTGTTAAGTAGTAACAGGCTTAGGGTCATAATGTTACATTTACCATCTGTCGTGCTATCTGTATTTATATTGCTTTGCTTGACTGCTTTGCTTTTGTGAAGAGAGAGAGGAAGGGTGAGTATCCTCATAATGGAGCAGTGGGAAATGATTGCTGTGTACAAAACAAAATGTAATAAAAACTATGTAAAAATAGGAAGCAAAGTTTACTGGCCACAGGAAGGAGTTACATCCAACTGTCACAGGTTTACAAGGAAAGCCATAGAATTGCCACGTTTGGGATCTGTTTAGAATAGGAGGATTTCAAAATGAAAATTATTATACTGAGTCTTCTCAGCCTATGATGGCTTATTATATATTTAATAGGAGGAAGATAAACTAGATGAACTTTAAGGTTCCCATCTTGTCCTAAGATGCTAAAATTTCATTTTTCTCCATATCTTATTTATATAGTTAATGTTGAAGGTGCATTTTTTAAACCCTTACCTTCTGTTTTAGAATCAGTACTGTGTATTGGTTCCAAGACAGAAGAGCAGTGGAAAGGGCTAAGCAATAGGGGTTAAGTTGACTTGTTCAGGGTCACAAAGCTATGAAGTGTCTGAGATCACATTTGATCCTAGGACTCTAGTTCTGGCTCTCAATCTACTGGGCCACCAACAGTCCCCTCAAGGTGCATTTTAAAGTATGACACAAAAATGCTTGGCTCTTACCCCAAAAAACAACTGTTTTGTCACATATCCAGAGCTCACACTATTAAAAAATAGTACTTTAAATTCGCAATAGTAATATTTTATTATAATTAACTTTCATTACAAGTACTAATAGATTTATGATGAGGCAAACATATCCTTTCCCTACACATCTGAGTCCCACCATGATTATAATGTCACTGATCTATGTTATTGTTACTGTCCACAGAAGAAGGAAATTCAGGAATCTGGTTCCTGGTTAGCCCTTTTATTGTGAAAAGCTATCATTTGTTAATTTAAGTGAGGCCAGTGACTTGATTACAAAATAATAATTTGTAAAGGGAAAAAAACAAAAGCAGTCTGACCTATCCAGAGATAGGGAGTTATATAGCCTCCCTGGGCCTCAGTTTCCTCATTTGTAAGATGAGATCATTGGACTACATGGTCTCTAGAGTTTCCTATGGCTCTAAATCCATGATCCTCTGAAAGTCTGGAAAATGCTTGTGGAAATACACAGCTTATAATAGTTTACAGCACTCATAAATGGTTATAATGAAAGCAGTTTTCTTGTCTATTTCAAGAAAACAAACTATTAGGGCTTATAATAGAAGTGCAAACAGCACGTGAATTGATGAATTTGCTCATTATTGTCCTCCTACCCTGGGAACTTAAGCCTCTAAGATTCAGAGTCTGGCCATGGCAAATGAAATTCTGAGCAGTCATAGATTTCTACAGTGCCTAGAAAAGCCCATTAATCAGTGTGTTCAAGGAGCAGAAGGATTATGCAACCTGCATAAATGTAAAGGGCTTTCACCTACTATTAATGGTTCTTGAAGCCTAAAGAATTTTTTTCTAAGAAATGGCAAATACCCAACTTTCTCTTTCATTTGAACTGTTTTGGGAGGCTGAGAGGAAAGGGGTATGGAGAACCCCCTTTCCACACCCCTCCTAGTTCAGTTCCCCATTTTTTCTCAGCTTCGTTCTGACCATTTGGGCCTCAATATTTAAATTTTGTTTTTTCTTTTTGTTTTGTTTTGTCTTTCTGTTGTTATTGATTTTGGCCCTTTGTCCCATCAACCTTCTAATTAAACACATGAGAACTATAAGTCATTTTTACAGAATGTGTTAGACTTAGTCGATCTTATGGAAAACCAGGATTAGCTCATTCAAATGTGAGACTGTTGGCCTTTTTTGATAAATGTTAACTATCTTGAATATTTTGAAAGAGCTGAAATTTAACCAGCAGGAGTATTTTCTTAATCCTTCAATGACTGAGCTGTGGCTGACAAAACAATCCATCATCTGGTGATATTCAGTGACGATCCTCTCTGGATTTGGCCAAGCTCACCATCAGGCAATGAGTACACACACTCCATCCCTGGGTCTGTACTTAAAGCCTTTCCAGCTTGGCAAGTGAACTTGCCCTTCTGTAGCTCATATCCCACTGGCATAGTCATCAAGGTCCCAGGATCCCAGCCACACTTACATAATAAGGCATTGGACAAGGACTTTAGAGTGGGTCAGCCAATCACATGAAAATGGTTCACTCATCTTCAAACCAATCCAATCCTACAAGCCTTTATTAAGCAGCTACTATATGCAAAGCACTGTTCTATGATCCAAGATCATCACAGAACATACATGTACATACAAGCACACAATAAAAAACAGCCATTACCTTCAACAAGCGTGGATTCCTCTGGATCAATATAATGTGTAAACAGGTAAATATTTACATCATAGTTTGTTAAGAGAGTAGTAATGACTAAGGGGACCAGGAAATATTTCCTATCTAGAAGAGCATGATAAGTCTTGATAGAATTCCGGCATCCTAAGATGCAGAAAGGAGGAAAGGACACAGGGTAGGAATGGAGGCCAGCATGCAATGGTACAAAAGTGAGAATGAGATGCAGACCAGTCAAGCTGGAACATAGAGTACGTGAAGTAGAATAATATGTAATAAGCCTAGAAAGGTAGGCTGGAGAGAGATTGTTAAATACTTTAAATGCCATGCTAAGGAGTTTGTATTTCATCACTCAGATGCAAATGTGTTTCTTAAAAAAAAATTCAGATTGTTTGAAGTACAGGAAGAAGCTATCATTTAGAATGTAAGACATTTTTTTCTCCTTTGTTCTAGCATATTAACCCAGTTTCTAGTTGTGATGCTTTCCTCCTTATGGCATATGCTCCTGGATATGTGAAATCCATAGACAAAATTTTATTACTCCATTTCAAGAGCCTTTGCTACGGTTAAAATTTCCAATGTCCTCTGAATGAATTCTTGTTTCCTAACTTTGCTTATCCCATAATTATTCTTATAATGAAGAAGGAACTAAAATATAGAGCAGGATGAGACTACAGAAACTATTGGGTACAACACCCTCATTTTACAGATGAGGAAACTAAAGTCTAAGTAGGCTGAGACTTGCCCCCTCAATGCCTATCGATGTCCAATCTATCTTTAAGGCTTATCTCCATTCCTGCTTTCTCCATAAAGTCTTTCCTTAACCTCCCCAGACCATGATGTGTTGTCCCTCTGAGGTCTAACAGTAATTTCTATCTGTACTACTCATTTGATACTTGGCATAATCAGTCTTAATTTTGAATTTTTTTTCATATTTTTCCATCTCCCTGAAAAGGATTATGAGTCAAGGGTCATTTTTACACCTCTTGGGGCCTAATAATGGCTCAAAAACAAAGCAGACTGTTCAATAATCATCTAGTGATTGATGATCCAGAGAAGAGAACACTGGATTGGGAGTCATAGAATCTGATTTTGTATCCTATTTATATTACTGATTACCTGTGTAAATCTGGGGCAAGTCACTTCACTTTTACAAGCCTCTATTTTCTTATCTATGAAATGTGGGAGTTGGAAATAAATGATCTCTAAGGTCTCATCCAGCTCTAAATCCAGGTACAAGTCTGGTCTTCACAATCTTTGTGTTTTAGGACAAGTCACTTAATTTTGATGGCCCATATATTCTTCATCTATAAAATGAAGACTGGCAAGGATAACTTCTAAGGTCCCTTCTAGCTCTAAATCTATGATTCTGTTATTTTAATCGTTGGCTAGAATACTTGTATCCCTCATTTAAGGGAACAAGTTATGCTTTCTTTATAACCAGGCTTCTTTGGTTTGTTTTCCTTATTCAGATGATATGGGGATTTTGGTTTCAGATACCATGACTTTCAGGCTATATTCACCTATCAGCACATAGGCTCGCAAAGCTTAAAACTTAAACAGGTTCTTACATTCTTAATATTCATCAGTGAGAAGCCTTCAGAGATCTATGTGTTCTTATTCAGGTAGATGATGCCTTGTCATATATACCTTGGTCAAGTGTTTCTATAGCTCAGATGTACCTGTGTTCTAGAGTGCTCATATTCCTGAAGATATATTTTGTACTGCATTTGCATTACTTCCAGCCTTATTTACAAGTGATGTCCCAGAAGGCCAAAGGAATTCTCTTTCCTAGTACCTTGCAAGTAAATCTCTTTGTGCCTGTTGGCTCATAGTAACCTGCTACAGTTTGCTTTCTTTCTTCCCCAGCATTCTGGCAATCCATTTTCTATCTATATTACCATGTCCCATGAATCTAGAAGATTGGAACAAGAAATTCCACTTTATCACCAATTATCTCTGCCTGGACTCCCCATGCTCACCTGAGTTGGGTTTATTCAAATATCCAGGGCTACTTCCTAAAATATTTCAAAGATAGAGGAAGGAGTCATATGCTACCCTCATTCTTCCCACTTTGCCCCAAGCCCTGTCTCTGTCCACAATGAGAGAGTAATTTGCAAGTCCAAATATATAAGTAAAGAAGTAGTCAAATAATAAACACCAAAGAGGAGGACAAGGACAAGAAAGAGGATGAGGAAGGAAGGAAGGAAGGAAGGAAGGAAGGAAGGAAGGAAGGAAGGAAGGAAGGAAGGAAGGAAGGAAGGAAGGAAGGAAGGAAGGAAGGAAGGAAGGAAGGAAGGAAGGAAGGAAGGAAGGAAGGAAAGAAGGAAGGAAGGAAGGAAGGAAGGAAGGAAGGAAGGAAGGAAGGAAGGAAGGAAGGAAGGAAGGAAGGAAGGAAAGAAAAGAAAGAAAGAAAGAAAGAAAGAAAGAAAGAAAGAAAGAAAGAAAGAAAGAAAGAAAGAAAGAAAGAAAGAAAGAAAGAGAGAGAGCGAAAGAAAGAAAGAAAGAGAGAGAGCGAAAGAAAGAAAGAAAGAGAGAGAGAAAGAAAGAAAGAAAAAAGAAAGAAAGAAAGAAAGAAAGAAAGAAAGAGAGAGAGAGAGAGAAAGAAAGAAAGAAAGAAAGAAAGAAAGAAAGAAAGAAAGAAAGAAAGAAAGAAAGAAAGAAAGAAAGAAAGAAAGAAAGAAAGAAAGAAAGAAAGAAAGAAAGAAGGAAAGAAGGAAAGAAGGAAAGAAGGAAAGAAGGAAAGAAGGAAAGAAAGAAAGAAAGAAAGAAAGAAAGAAAGAAAGAAAGAAAGAAAGAAAGAAAGAAAGAAAGAAAGAAAGAAAGAAAGAAAGAAAGAAAGAAAGAAAGAAAAAAGAGCCAAGCATAAAAAATAGCTAGAAAAGGAGGAGGCATGCTTGAGTCAATCTAACACTGGTTATACAATTGACACAGAGGCAAATGAAAGTCGATTATGAAGCTGTGTTTCCAGCACATAGCTGAAGAGGCAACAAGTAAGAGAATGCAAAACAGACAAAGCTTGGGGAAAAGGACCTAAGAGAAATGCATGTTATCCTAGCAGATTTTGCTATGGCACTCACGTCCCTTCACAGACACTTCTGGTGTCCTCTTGTAGTCAGGAGCTGTCAATCCTCAAATTGGAAACAATAGAATGAGAAGCCCATGACCTCAGATTCCCACTGCTTCCAGCCTCCAGATTTTCATTCCTCGTTTCATTTAATAGGTATTGGCACTTGCAAACTGCCTAAGAAACATTGGCTAAATTTCTTTTAACAGTATGGCCAGTTGTTTGGAGGGATGAAAGGGTGGGGAATAGTTCGGGAAGGGAAGTAGAACCATTGAAGTCAGATCAACAGTTATAATCAATTATCTCTATTGCTTTGACCAGATTCAACCTCGGTTTCCCTCTCCATCCTGAACCAGGTGAGCAGGAACAAGTTAAGCTCCAGAAAGGTCTCTGCTCCTATTTATTGGTATCTTTCATTGCAGAAGCTGGGGACTGGATTTTACCACATCCCTTCTGATAGGTGCTGATGTGACTAACTCCAGAAGTAACTTAACAGTCAAACTCTTGAGCTCCAAGAATGACTTTCCTGGACCCTAAAAGACCATTTAGAATGTGCTAAACTCCACTCCAAGCACACTGCTGGAACTCCTCTATCCCATGGAATCCTGGAAAAAAAGCAAACTCTGAGGGTGCCAAGAGAAAATGGCAGTTGCGTTTGAGCTCCACCCCAGAGACAACTATTCACTAGCCTTAAGCAGTCCCTATGCTAAAAACAAAGCTGGTTTCCTCAAGAGAGTTTCTGCCCTTGTGTGGGAGTAGCAGCTGTTGGGTAGCAATACTAAATATGGTGAACCCAAAATAAAAATAAGCAGAGTACAATGGGTTCATTTAAGCAACAAACACTAAAGAAGCAGGCCAACAGCATGAATACTGCACATCAAAAAAGAATAATAACAACAATAATAATAGAGGAAGAGACTGAACTATAAATAGTGTTTATGAATAGCCCAATTCTGACCTGTGCCAGTATAGTCTTCATTCTTCAGGAGTTTATAATTGATAACAAGCAATATGAAGAGAAAAATATCAAAGAAGGACCAAATTACCCTCAAAGCAGATCCGACATCCCCCCAAATCTCTTTCTACAGGGCCTGAAATTTCCAGTGTGAGTAAATATCACTCTTTAAGGCCCCACATTTTGGCCAAATGAAGGCATTATTGCCTGGCAAAGGTAACAAATTAACTAGCTAGCATAAGCAGAGCATGCCAATATTTTTTTAGTAAAGCTTTATAGCTACATATCAGGAAGATTCTTGTTGTTGGGAGAATTCAAATTACAAATAATCCAAAGGACAATGGAAAAATACCATTATATGCATGCATTTCTTTATACACATGTATGTACACACTTTGATAGATCTTAGGAAGCTAGGTGGCTTAGTACATACATTAGTACAACATTGGGCCTGGAGTCAGGAAGATCTGAATTCAAATGCAGTTTCAGACATTTACTAGCTATGTGACCCTGGGCAAGTCATTTAACTTCTCTCAGCCCTCATCTGTAAAAAGAAAATAATAATAGCATCTACCTCCAAGTTTTGCTGAGAACCAAATGAGTTAATAAATGTAAACTATTTTGCAAACTTTAAAGTGTTATATAAACATGAGCTATTATTGCTATTTTTTCTCTATTTTATTCCAGTTTCAAATTTACACATTTTTACAAAATTACACATGAGTTTTCCAAGGTTACATAATTCATTTTGTCTCCCTCCCTTCTTCCCTCCCTCATCCAGGAGCTGACAGTAATTCCACTGGGTTATATAAGTATTATTACTCAAAACCTCTTTCCATATTATTCATTTTTTGTAAAAGAAGAATCTCATAAGACCAAAATCCCAAATTATATACCCATATAAACAAGTGATAAATCATATGTTTTCTTCTGCATTTTTATTCCAATGGTTCTTTCTCTAGCTGTGGATATCCTTTTTTTTCATTAGTCCCTCAGAATTGTCCTGGATCATTGCATTGCTGTCAATAGCAAAGTCTATTCCCTTTGATCACCCCAAAATGTTTCAGTTACTGTGTACAATGTTCTGGTTCTGCTTATTTAATTCTACATTAGTTCATGTAGATCTTTCCAGTTCTTTAGGAAATCATCCGGTTCATCATTCCTTATAGCACAATAATATTCCATCGCCATCATATACTACAATTTGTCTCGAAGGTTATCCCCTCAGTTTCCAATTTTTTTGCTACCACAAAAGTGTATGCTATTATTTGTATTATTACCTTAATGTAATTTCTCCCAAACTTAAAATATTATATAAATATTAGTTATTTTTATTATCACCCTAATATATATATGGTATATATATATATATATATACATACCATAAAATCAATCATTAACAGTTTAACTAATTCTGAGTGTGATTTTTAAAAATGTAAATAGTATGACTTTCTAGTAAGAATTTAGTGCCAGACAAAAGTCTGTGTATGTAACCAGATTAAGAATATAGTCCCAGCATAACACCTGAGTTATAATTGAAAAGAATGAGTATTTTTAGAATAATTTTAAGTGTGTTATCATATTAATCACTGGGGTATAAATCCATTCAACAATATACTCTAAGCAAGGAGGGAGCCAGAGAAATCCTACACCAGATATTCTGAGGACCTCCTGCTGTAGAGGGGCAGGGGGGAAAAATAGAAAAGAATAAAAGTGTGTGTGTTTTATAAAACTAGGTCTGAAGATTTGAACTGGGAGGAAACCTGCAGACTTCTGGCCATGTGATTTCTCTTTCACAATAAAACCAAACCTTTACCCAGAAGAGTCTCCCAGAATCTTATTTTTACATATAATTTCTCCCAGTTTTGCAGACTATTACCTATCCATCCATTGTTTCTCATCCTGTGAGACTCTTGCCCATGCCTTCCCATCCATTTGCCACAGGGAGTCTACCTGAGATACTAAAGGCTTCCCTTCTGCTTTGTGTGTCACTTTTAAAAATCTTTTTGTTTGTTTGCTTGTTTGCCCTTGAATTCAAAGACCAAAGAGCAGCAAGGGCCAAGCAATTAGGGTTAAGCAACTTGCCCAGGATCACACAGCTGGGAAGTGGCTGAGACTAGATTTGAACTCAGGTCCTACTAACTCTAGTCCTGGCTTTCTATATACAATGATGTCTGCCTGTCCCGTTGATCTTGCTGCATGTCCAGGTAATCTCCCTTTCTATTTGTACATTTATGTGATGATGTACTTTCTCTTTTTGATTTAAAAAAAAGAAGAGAGAGAAAACAGAATTTGCAAGCCAGATAGATACCAGTGAGCTTAACTGACAGAGCCATAAAGATGCTTTGGGCCAATTGAGGAAAAGCTGCAAAATAGATAGGCCTGAACTTCTGCTCTGAAATTCTTTGGCAAGGTCAGATTTCGAGAGAACTACAGCCCTTTGTTAGGAGCCAAGGTTTGGCCCAAGATAATAAGGTAAGTCATTCCTCAAGTGGGCTGGAGCTGTCTGGCCAAACTCCTCAGACAAGCAGTATCTGCAAGGCTTAGCATTATTTTAGGTACCAGACCTTGAAGCTGTATCTTCATAGACACAAGTATGCAGAGACCAAAAACCCTTTGTGTTCTGTGTGTGACCTAATCATGCCTGCGTGCTGCCCCCAAACTCACGATTGGCTCATTCTGATGTAACCCCTCTGATTCCTGATTGGCTTCCAATGATGCCATGCTTCTTTAGTGATATATATACATATATATTGGACCTATATTTTCAATGAACTGAAATCTGCTTCAGGAAGGCCTGGTTTTCCCCTCAAGCCCCTATAAGTCAGTCATTGGGACTCCTGGGCTCTCTATGGTCTGACTTTGTTTCTCTGTCCCTCTGTGTGTGTGTGTGTGTCCTCTTTGACTTCTCTGAGCTGGTTCTGGAAGAAGCCAGCAACCTTTTTCCTTCACAGCAGCCGCCCACAACACTTTAACTTTTATTCCTGTGAAAATTCTAAACTAGATCATTAAAGAGATGGTTGGAGAACATCGAGAAATGGAAATAATGATTACCAAAAGGCAGCAAGACTTCATCATACCAGACTAACTTCATTTCCTCTTCTGACTGGATTGCTAAGGCGGTAAATGAGTGGAAAGCTGTACGTAGAGTTTACTTACATTTTAGCAAAGCTTTTAATAAAGTTGCTCACACTATTTTTGTATAGAAGATTGAAGATGTGGATTAAATGATAACAGACAGATTTAGAACTAGTTAAATGGCCAGATTCTTAAAGCAGATTTTAATGGTTCCTTGTCAATAAATATAGCAGGAAGTTTCCAATGGAACACCTCAGGGATCTGTACTTGGCCTTGTGTTAACATTTTCTTTTTGATGATTTGGAGAAAGGCATTGGTGGCATGCTCATCTTATATTTGTAGTTGATGAGGAGTAAATATAAAGACATAATTGGACACAAATATATATACATTTCACAAGTATAAGACGGAGGAGGCATAGAAAGACAACAGTTGTTCCGGAAGATACCTGTGGGTTTGTTGTTTGCTTGTTTTTTGTAGAAAGCAAGTTCAACATGATTCAGCAGTGTGATGGGACAGCAAAAATGATAATGCAAACTTGGGATCCATTAGGAAAGGTACAACTTCCAGGAAAAGGGAGATTATGGTCCTTCTTTACTCTCTTGGGACAGCTAGGTGAATCAGTGGATAGAAGACTAGTACTGGAGTCAGAAAGACCTGGATTCCAATCTAGCTTCAAATATTTATTAGCTATATGACTCTGGACAAGTTACTTAACTTCTCTTTGCCTCAATTTTCCAATCTGTAAAACAGAGATAATAATAGCTCCTATCACCCGGGATTGCTGAGAGGGTCAAAATAGATAATATTTGTATAGTACTTAGTACACATAGGCATGAGCATTTAGGCATATAGTAAGTGCTATATAATGTCAACAACTGCTATTACAAAGTTCAAATTTGCTAAGGTAGTGCTGAATAAAAATATACTTAGAGGATAATATTCAGAGACTTCTATGGCTCTTTAATGCTCATAATTACAGACTATCCACTTCAGTTAAGTTTGCAAAACTCTTGGAAGTACACATTTAACTCCTAAATGGTTCGGAGAAGACTTTTGTTTATCTTTCATTTTGAAGAGCACCAATGACATCACAAGGTTATATCTTGACTCCAGTGTGAATTGTATTGAAGTGAGGCAGGATTGCACAAAGTGGTCAGCTTCACACTCTTCTCCAGTCATAAAAGTTCAGTGGCAAGACAAAAATCGAGATGATTGGTGATGGTTGCAATGGATGGCCTTGGCTTCTTTGATGCCTAACCATGCTCTAAGCTCTCCAGAGTGCCTCCTTCTGCTGCCTTTGTGTTCTCATCTGCCCATTCTGCCAGGAGAAGTCCCCTAACTCACCAATATCCCCCTAAATCATGATGGGTTTGAGGTCTGTTGGTTACCCTCAACATCATTTAAGTCCATCTGCTGAGATGGTTTTTACAAAAGTGTGACCACTATAGATGCTACAGCTTTTTGGAGCCACAGGTGAGAGATGGGTGAAAGGTGAATACCAAAGGTGGGTGAGCAACCCTGAAAAATGCTCCGAGTCCTCACACCAGAGGCTCTAGTCCTCCCTGAATGTTCCATATATTCCCTGGAAAAACTGTAGAAAATGCCAGGGACCTCCTTTGCTTCTCTCCACTTGGTGAGCTATACATCAGCTTGTTTTATGTTGTAAATATATAATGAGTAAGCACTTCAAAATGTTTTTTAATTCATTCACATTAGAGTTCTGACTTTGTATTTTGGTTCTACTGATTCTTGGAATGAAGAAGAAAATAGAAAAGATATAAACCTTGAAGGAACTATAGACTTTGGATAGGCATGGAGAAAAGAAGGAATTCCATTTGGTGTTGGTTCTTTCATTTTGTTGACTAGAAATTTATGCTGTATATATCTTGTTAGTAAATAGTTGTTTGCCTATGTCTCCCCCTATTAAGACTATGAGCTCCTTGAGAACTTACTATAGTGTCTGATACATAATAGGTGCTTAATAAATGTTTGTTGACTGGTTGGCTGACTCAGGATACAGTTTGAGGTATAAAGTGATAGAAAGAGTGAAAACATAAAGGGAGAAATAACTTGTTATATTTCATAGAAAGGAAAAAGGGACAGTATAACTGGAACACTGGGTTCCTGTTCATCTTTCCACTTCTGTGACTTAAGCCACTACTAAAACAAGGTGAATGCTTTCTTTATTTCACTACTAGTTAAGGCATGGTGTATTTGAAGTGAGAGGAGAGATTAAATCAATAAGAAATGCAATTATTTATAGCACTTTTCATAAACCCATAGATTAAGCCAAACTAAATACTTGATAAAGGACAAGCCATACTTAAAAACATCTTATATCTGCTATTGGCATATTTTCACAGAGGAAACCACTGATAAATGGTTCCTTGATTACTGGCTGTTTTTCTTTGGCTACTCAGAAATTCACCCCTTCTTCATTCCCTCCCCTCAGGATGCCCCTTTTTTTTCAGTCAACTGGGAAATACAGCTGATAAAATTTATTCACACTGAGTTTTTAGGGACTTTCAGTGATTCAAGATTTTGTTTAACAATTCTTAAGTGAGGGACTATTTAAGGAAAACGAATAAAGTGATCATGGCAAGATATGTGGGTATCAAAACTAGCTAGTAGGGAAGATATTTAAAGATATCAACCTTTCAGTCACTCAAATCCCTGCTCTACTTATATGTAATATCAGCTCTAAAAATAGAAATGTAACCTGAATATTAAACCTTGACTTCAGAGAAATGAAGGCCTATAATTCTACTAATAATCACTTTTGTTCATTTTATCCCCCACTCAGTTTTACCCCTGTGGACACCAGGATCTAACTTATATTTCTCAAGAAATAAGCCCCCACTGCCCTAAAAGTTTTAAAGAGAATATTAGAGAACTATAGAACCTCCCAATTATATTTTAATCTTGTTCCAGGGCAATGAGGTCAGCAGGTCATATATTTGATACATCTGATCTTGATAAAGAACTTTGAAAAATTTAAAGCACTGTATGAATGTCATTTATTATTATTCTTATAACATTTGATCCATGGTTCCCAAACAAGCACAAATTATCTGAAATCACAAAGTAGAGTTACTTATAGACCTTAAGTAGATTTGAATTTAGCAAATACCAAAAAACATTTTTCCAATACAAAATAGAACAGAAAAGAAGATTTTATGTGAAACCATGAATCTCTATCATATAGTTTTTTTTAAAGAATGTGGAATGCTCATGTTACTTTCAAAGCTGTCCCACTTATCTGTGTTTCTTTTTCTATTTCCCTCTGTCTTCCTCTATACCTTTTTAAAAATGTTTCGATGGTCTTTTTAACTGTAACACTATTGCTAGTTCCTTTATGCTCCCTAAATAAGAATATGCTTTCCTTTTAGCAAATAAACAGTCAAGCAAAACAAATCCACATGTGTCAGGCCCCCAAATTTTATCTCATTCCATACCTTATGTTCTATCACTTTTCTGTCAGAAGGTGGTTCATGTGTTTGACAGCATCAGTATTTACAAAATGTAGTAGTAACCAGAAGTAAACACAATACTTTAGATGTGGTTTGACACTCAAACTTTAGGAGATCACCTCTCCCTTCCTAGAAACAATGCCTTTTTAAATGTAACCTTAGGTTTCCTTTTTTGTAACCATATTTCATTTGACATACTGAGTTTGTAGCAAAGTAAAATCCTTCAGATCTTTTTTCAGATGAATTAATGTCTTTTCCATACCTACCCTATATGATATTTATTTATAAAGCTGATTTTTTTATCCAAGTATTACATTATACATTTAAACTCATCTTTTGATTAGGTCCAATAATCTAACCACTTGAGACTATTTTGGATCCTGCCTTTGTCAGCCAACTCTTATCTATCGTCTTGGGGTCATCTGCCAATTTGACTAGCATCCCATTTATGCCTTTTTTCAATCAATGATACAATGTTAAACTGCATAGGACTATGGACAAATCCTTGAAACACCCCTTGTGGGTGCTGCAAAGGCAGCATGGTGATGCAGTAAATATATAGTTAGCCCTGGATTTAGCAAATCCCATGTTCAAACCAGCCTCAGGCATCTTCTAGCTGTGTGACTCTAGACAAGACATTTAACCCTGATTACCTAGCCCTTGCTGTTTTTCTGTTTTAGAATTGAAGGTTGTTGTTGTTTTTTTCAAAATCACTTAACCCTTTCTGATCCAGTTTCTTCAACTTTAAAATGGTGTTAATAACAGCACCTACTCCCAGGGTTGCAAGGTTCAAATGAGATAATACTGTACTTGAAAAGCACTTAGCATTGTGACTGGCATTCAATAGGTATTCAATAAATGCTAACCCACTCTTCTCTCCTCCTCCCCCAAGGAACAGAGGAAAGATGCATGGTGGGAATTAAAAGGCTGAAATAATGACTAGTGTGGAAGAAGTCACACATAGGATATCATCCAGGAAATTATAATTTGTTGTCACACACATTATTTTCTAGATGTTATATATTCATGTATCAATAGTGAGAGATAACAGGTGGACAGTCATGAAAGATGCACCAGGGTTCAAGACATGTTTAAAAGGAAAAAAGGAAAGGAAGTCCTGGAATATGTTGAGCAAAGACTCTGTGGAGGCTTTATGAGAGCACAAGGACTTGATCAGGAAGGATATGAAGGTTTGTGTAGATTGTGCTCCACACTGATGGAAGGACTATACATACCAATGAGAGAACAAGATGACTGATGTATTGAAGTATTAATATTTCCCTCTAATTATAGTTTATCTCTTTTTTCTTTAGTTTGCCAATTAATAATGTAACCAAAGATTCTCTAAATTGCTTTGAGAAGTTCTAGAGAAAAGAAAATATCTCCAAATTATTCAAAGAAATAAGGCATCAGAAACATTCATCTGGTCCCTCAAGTGCTCAGACAATAACTTTGAAGACCTTTCTCCTCTTATCAGAGCTCAGGGCAAACAGAAGCTAAAACCCTACCCAATAGAGCAAAAGTGCTAGTAATTAAATTGGGTCAATCATTGTATTAGTTTTTTCTTGTCCATAACTATGATTTCACTGGTCTAGGAAATGGAATTCCTAGTATGGAAACTCCCTCCACCAATGCAAATGTAGAACTTATAGTCTGAGTAAAGTCACTTCAAGGTGTTGAGAAGTTAAGAACCAAAGCTAGTCATATAGCTAATATGTGTCACAGACACATGAACCTGTCTTTCCCACTCTAAAGTTAAGCATCTGTTCACTATGCCTCTAGTATCAACCAAGTTTCTTTAACAAATAACAGTTCATATTTCTATAACTTTTCAATTCAGTAAGAAAATTCAATAAACATGTATTAAGTGCCTACTATGTATCAGGCACTATGCTAAGCACTGGTGATACTGATAAGAAAAAGAAATCATTCCTGACTTCAAAGAGCTTATGGTCTAATGGGGATAAACAACACACAAAAGGAAGTTGGAGTGGGGAGAGGGACAGAGATGCCAGAAGGTACCCAGTCCAAGGGCATCTTGTCTTGTGGAGTTCAAACCAAGAGCTGAAATGGAGATTGGAGAGTGATCTAGAAAGTGCATATCTTACCCTCTATAAAGAAAAGTTTTGGGAGGAGTTTAGTATTCTACCTTCCAACTCTCCTAAAGGAAGAAGAGGCAGAGGGAACTATAAAGATGCTGGGGTATCTAAGGTTAAGTTAAACAGAATTATGATAATGTTTCAAGTAATCAATTTATTCAGGAAGGGATACAATTGAGGACCTTAAGATTTGCAGAGCCTCGCACAGTTTTCTCAAAGGATTAGGGGTAGTGAATATTTCCCCCATTTACAAATATGGATAACAGTCTCTTCCCTACAAAAGTGCTTCAAATTCTTGAAGACAAATAGGGTACCTGAGGTTCTACGAAGTTGCCTGGAGTCATATGGCCATCCTGACTCCAAGAGAAAATATATGCTGCTTCATACCTCGGTGTGAACATATGGCATCTATGTAATGTTGGCTTGCTGAGAGATGCATATGCTCTCTTTAGCCCCAATTCCACATTTTCTATAGTATTCTTCATGGCAAATTAGCGATTTTCTCAAGTGACATTTTATATTTCAGTTGGACCACATCTGTGTAAATTGGCTATTGTCCAAATACAGGATAGATGTTTTTGAGCAAAATTATATAGTAGTTAGAATTCGTATTTATTAAGATAGCTTTCCAATTCTTTGCTCTCCCTCCTCCAACCACTCACTTCCAGTGTTGGTCCTTCCTCAGTCTTTCAGATGAAAACCCCATAAAACACTTGGATCTCTCCACTTTTCCCAGCAAAACTCATTGCCAAATCAGTCAATATCACAAAATAACAGTTAGAGGGAGACCTAAGTGTTTATCTAGTTTAACTCATACCTGAACAAGAATCCTCTACAAATCCACAAGTAGGGATGACCAGCTTATAGAGATCTTCAGTGAAGGGAACTCCCAAATCCTTGAAGGAGTGCATTCCATTTGTCAATGGCTCTCAGGAAGTTTTTCTTTATATGAAGCCTCCATTTTTCTCTGCCACTTCTACTCATTGCTATGAGGTCAAGTAAAGGAAGTCTAAGTCTTCTTCAGCATGCTAACCCTTCAAATACACAAAGCAGGCTATAACATTCTCTTTATATCCCCTATTGTCTCGAGTAAACATCTGCAGTTCCTTCAACTGATCTTCATGATCCCTTCACTATCTTAAATATCCTGCTCTGGGCAATCTCCAGCTTATTAATGTCCTTTCTAAAACATGCCATCCAAAACTGAGATGGAGCAAGGAACAGCAGGACTATTAATTCTTCATTGGAACTATTTCTTATCCTTCCTAACCAAGTGTAATAATTGATAACCATTAGACCTCGATGAGTAAGTGGGATTATGTTAGAGACAAGAGGGGGAAAGGTAGATATTTAGTAATGGGACAATGCTTTAGTTAAAAAGAATACAGCTCTAAGGATGAAGTTTAAGATTTTAGCTAAATAGTAGGGAAACATTCTTTAAGGCTGCCCTTTTTGACCATCTAAATTTATACCTTAGATGCATAAATGCCTATAATGCCTAGGTATAAGGCTAGCACTATAAGGGCCAAAGAAAACTTATATGCATAAACACTAAAGAGGTCCCACCACAGGGGTGTGTGTGACTCAGTAGATTGAAAGCCAGGCCAGGCCCAGCAATGGGAGGTCCTGGGTTCAAATCTGATCTCAGATACTTCCTAGCAGCTTTGCGACCCTGAGCAAGTCACTTAATCCCCATTGCCTAGATATGCATTGGAAAACCTATGGCATGTGTGCTGGACTTTGCCAGAGAAGCCTGCTCCCTTCCCTCTCTCCACCCATGCCCAAGGGCATTTCTCTCATTACCCAGCCATCTGCCTAGCAGCCCAATGGAAGCATTTCCTCCCTCTCCATCTGGGGTAAGGTGGTGGCCTCACATATGGCATGAAGACTGCAGTTTGGGCACTCTGTCTCTAAGGTCTCTAAAAGGTTCACCATCACTGGCCTATACTGTACCACTCTTCTATCTTGGAACCAATACAAGTATTAATTTTAAGATGAAAGTTAAGGGTTTAGAAAAATAGGTCCTACCTCTTACTTTTTATAGAAGCCCAATTTTTAGCTTTGGTAATGGGATTTCCTACATATAAATAAGTGAAGGATGTTTCCAAATTACTGCTATTTTTAATCTTTTTGTGAAAACCTTTTCACACCCTTCCCTGATTACTATTCTGTTTAATTTGATTAGACAAAACTATTTTTAAGCACCTACTATGTATGAAACTTTGAACCAGGTTCTGGGGATACAAAAGGACAGGGACTCTCCTCTCAAAGAGCAAGTTGTGGAAAGGACAAATATCCAAAAAAGAGTAAGCTAGGTACCTAGAGGTACAAGGAAAGTACTATGAGAAAGATGAAGCAGAAAAAAAGTATTTTGTTGAAGAGGATGGGGAAAGGTTGGGGATGAAAAAGTGAAAGAAAGTCTTATGGAACATATGGGGAAATAGCATCTAAATAGATCTTAAAGGCAGGTAGAGACCAATACTATTGGATGTTACTCAGCAGGAAATGAAACAGATGGAGTCTGGGCAAGTATCCAGTTATTTTGATTAATATGAACCAAGAAGTCTGAATAATTCATCTACATTGTTATCAGTCAAACTAATCCATCAACTGTCATTTTACTTTGTGCTGTGTTGACACTATTTGTACTCTCCTTTTCTGGAAAATACTATCTTTTGTTGGGACATTTAAATAGGATCATATATGGAAAGTGCTTTGCAAAGTTTATATGCCATATACAAAAATAGTTATTTACTACTACTGCTACTACTACTACTACTACTACTACTTCCACTTCCACTACCACTACTAGCACCACCACAATCTATACTACCACCACCATACATGTCTATCCTCCCTGAGTTCAGATCATTCTCAAGATTTCAGTGTTATCTTGGATACTCAACTTGGATGAAATTATAGAAGACCAAATCATTGAGCTGGTCTAATAGAGAACCATAATTCATCTCCACTGAATTTTTTAAACCACAATGTAGCTCCATATCTGCCTATTCATATTGGGGAGCTGAAAGGAAACTTGTTCTATTCCAGCCAGTCAGTCAGCCACTGGCTCAGCCATCTCTTCATCTGTAGTGTGAATCCCTGGTACTCTCCTACTCTCCATTTTTCCAGATTCTCTCCATCCTTTTTAACTGAGCTCAGTCCCATCTACTCCTTGAAACTCCTCCTGCTCTCATTGTACCACCCTTATTTGACATATTGGTCTTTGGTATCATCTATATCCCATAGTTTAACATTCATTACATACTTTCTTATGTTCACAGAATTTCAGAACTTCATTATAGTTATATCCCCACATATATCAGTCTTGTCTCTTCTAATCCTACAATTTTCAAGGATTTGGAATATGCAATAGTCCTCTTGCATTACCTATATTATGAGGTATATCATGGGTACTCAATAGCTTCTTATGATTGTAATATTCTTTCTGTCCTGATCAAATGTAATAGACTTTGCTACTAATATCAATATATTGATCCAGGACAATCCCAAGGGACTTATGAAAAAGAATGCTGTCCACAGCTAGAGAAAGAACTTTGGGAGTAGAAATGCAGAAAAATATGATTTATCACTTGTTTATATGAGTATATCATTTGGTGTTTTGTTTTTAAGAGATTATTCTATAACAAAAAGGAATAGTATGGAAAAGGGTTTGGAGTGACCATACACGTATAACCCAGTGGAATTGCTTGTCAGCTCCAGGTAGAGGGAGAGAAGAGGAGAAGAGGAGAGGAAGAGAATATGTATCATGTAACAATGGAAAAATACTTTAACATTTAATTAATTAATTAAAAATAAAATAAAAAACATCTGACATATGAAAAATATTGTTCCTGTCTTGATCTGATGACTTCCCTGAATCATCAGTATAAGATATATATTTACTTTATATATGTTTTCTCTAAACTTACGTGTATGTGTTGTTTCTGCTGATGGACTAAATGCTTCTTGGGGCAAGGACTATTTTTTCTTTGTATCCCCACTGCCTAACATAGTACTTGGCACATAATATTTGTTTTTTGATTAATTAGTTGATTTTTGATTAATTAGTTGATTGATTGATATATCCTTTGACATGTTCAATTTCCTTTCCTATTCCTGTTATCCTACTTACATTCCATTTAAGGATCTAGCTGTTATCAGTCAATAAACCTTGTAGAGATGGATATTCTCCCAAATGTATTATTATAATCTCACTTGCCCCGTGAGCTACAAGACTAATTGGGGATAGGGCAAGACTGAGAGAAATATTCTTAGCATCATGTTTTGACCTCCTGAAATAACCTTCCCAAAACTAGAATGGCTACAATTCCAGTTGCATATACCAAAAAGACAAAGATAAAATTAAAAGGCCCTGACCTCAAGTAGTTTACATTCTACAATGAAGCTAATATCTATATCTTTAAGCCAGGTTGACCTCTTTGATGCTAAAAAATAATTTGATTATGTTAAATCAATTAGATAGCTTTTCCTCCTTCATACCTAATTTCCATATCCTAGTGCTATTTCTGTTTAGAGCTGTTTTCAGAGAAACTCTGCATCTGACAAGCTCCTTCAATAAAGGAAAATATTTTTATCACTGTGACTCATCTTTTGAGATTAATTTTGATCATGGTAAGACCTTTTCTTTCTTATTTTTGAATACAGACCAGAGAAGGTGACAGAGCTCCACAGCAGATTTTAATAAAATATCACTTGCCCAAACTTCCTCACCAGAATCCTTTTGGCAGTCAAAAGTTCTAGTTCTGAGTGCTCCCTGACATTTTCAGTACAGAGAGCAATCATAAGAGAACTTTAAAAAATAAAAATCAAATAAGGATCGAGGCCAATCAAGTGTTGACTCTGAATGAAGCCCAGGCCTTTCTAAGATGAATCACAGTAAAATCAAGAGGCTTCGATGCAAAAAGCTGCATCCTGGCATACCCATAAAAAACATCCCCACACTATGGTAAAGTGCTGTGGTTCACTTAGTGCTTAACAGCTTGCCATTGTGCTTTGTCTCATTTCTTTTTCTTTGTGGGTAACCCAAAATGACTTAAGTACTAGAATTTCCTTAGTTTCCCTTATCAATCTTCCTCCCCAACTTAATACTTACAAACTATAGGTTAAAGTCTCACAGAAGGGCTACCATCTCCAAATGTGAGGTAGCGTATATATCTTTGCTTCTAAAACTATAACTCACAGGTTCCCAGCAGTATGCTAACCTTTAATAACCATCTCTCAAGTGCAAATAGCTCCAAGCAAAAACATTTGCTTGAATAGCAATAACCACAAAACATTCTCCCCAGTTCTCTGGGCTATACTCTCCCAGAAATAGACAAAGTGCCAGTAGGAAGAGTAGGCACAAACAGAGGCAACTATGACTGGCACTATAAGACCTTAAGATGTTTTTCCTTCCTATGGTTACCTTATGCTGCCTTCTCCCTGAGTGAAAGAGCTTTGATAGCTAGAACCTCTGGGTCAGTCCCTATCTACATCTTGACTCTTGACCGCCAGAGCAAATACTTTCTTAAATCAGTAGTTGGCTCTCTTCTCTGTTTCTAGGAATCATATTCCTTGAGACTATTCAAAGACATTTTCTACCCACAACACTCTATATCTGACTGTTTCCAGCTGGAAGCAGTGTCTCATATTGAGCAAGTAATTCTGACACAAGGTAAGTTGGCTGATTAGGGAAGAAAGCTGAGGAAGAGAAAAAAATCTCCCCCTTCCTTAAATGTCTACCACCCTTATGTAGAGGTACAGGGATCATACTCCACAAAGTTACTTCCTGTCAAAACTCTCCCCTTGTGTTTAGTACAGGTCATTAGGGACAACCTTCAATCATCTAATATTAGGTAGCTTCATTATTTATTCCATCTGAGAAACTTCTTCACATTTTGTAAATGGATAATAAAGCAAAACTATGTCTTTGCGCTTCATTAATTGTTACCCAATTTCTATGATTATACCAACTACTATGGGATAATGAGAAGCCTCCACTCTCCTACTACATTATTTTACTAAAAAATATGAACAAAGAAAAGGAGGCAGACTTATCATGTTAGGAGAGCACAAGTTAACAGAGGACAGCTTGGATGTTGCATTGTTATCTGTGAAATAAATAAAATTATTGAGTTAAATAACAAATAATTAGTTAATAAATATTTAAAGAAGTCATAACTAATATTATTATTGAAATGCTAAAAGGCTCAGAGGAAGGCTTCTCCTACCACAAACAGATCGTGAGGAAGGATTTATGGAAAGATGTGTGTAACCTATAGGAATAACCCCAATTTCTTCAAGTTTCACCAAATGGGTATAATAATACATGGACTATCTGCCTGGTGAGAAAAGCTCCTTGTAAATCACAAAACCTCATATACTCATGAACTATTGTCAAAAAATTTTAAAACCTCTGCTCTTAGATTCATGGAGTCATTCCAAAGAAAGATGATATATATCACACGTTTTCAGTCAGACTCAGTCAAGACTTATTATATGGGTAGGTAATGTCTAAAAGTCCTATCCATTTAGCCACTGGTGTAGATTTTTTTCTCTTCCCTCTTTCACTTTTTTAGTACCATAAAAGAGAAAAAGAAGAGAGTTGGATTGGATAGAATGGATCATTAAATTTGAGGTTTATTCAGAGGAGATACCAAGTCTGTTCTACTCCCCATATCCCCACCAGTCTCTAGTATGAAGTTGTAAAAATACTATTGACCTTTGAGTATTTAAGAGATATCCACTTTTTTTTTTCTAGGTACCAATATACTTTCAGAAGGCAGCAAGTTGCCTCTTATCCACACCTGTGCCTTCTTCCCCTATACCCTTCCCTCACTCTTACTTCCTGTTACTTATAGAAATATTCTTGCCCCAGGTTTGCTTTCTATATTTGAGTCACTGTCAAACCTTCAACATCTCCCTGACTATAAGACATGGCTTTGGTATGAGCTGCCCTGGAGTGGAGGTGACAAAGAACTCAGATATTCCCCATGTCAACTAGAAAGAATGATAAGGAAATTAGTGGACTCTGGTTATGTCATGTCCAAGGGCCATCCTTCAAAGGACTCTGCAGATTCCCCAATAAAATACCTTTTCTTCTGCCTACCATGTCCTGAAAATCACTGTGCCCAAGGCTTTGTGACCTATCTCCTACAACTGAGTCATGATTGTATTGATAACCAGTGGACCAGTTTCCTTATTCCCTGCTAAGAATTCTGGGCTTTTATTATAGGTTCAGTAAAGAACACTTGTTGCCAAGAAGGCCATTTTCTCTTTTTTTTTTCTTTGCCCCCCTGCCCAGAATGAAATCTCCAAAATAACACAGGGATGGCTCATTTCTAGGATATCCTAAAAGTGACAGGGACCCTTCCACTCACAAAGGTGCTCACTATACCTATATGACATATTTGAGATAAATTTTATTTTATCTACCATAAAAATGCATGACACAAGACAGAGGAGACTATGGAGAAGTCTAGAAATATAAAGCAAGTCTAATTTCTCAGAGAAGAATAAACAAACTGGGCAGAAATTGGATCTAGTGAATCCTCCAATCAGTTTAATGAAGGGGGTCCTTATCACCTCCTTTCTATATCTTCCCATTCTAGTAATGAGGATCTGTTGGTGTCCTTTGCTCTTCCCTTGCTTGCTCAGCTTCCTCAATGCTTCTGCTCCTGGTGCCTCATTTTAGAATTTTCTCTTTTGTGTGAAATAAAATACACACAGTAAAGAATATCCTATTGCTTTATGCATCACAAGTCTATCGGAGTCATTGGTGAGAATATTCCAGATTCCCAGACTACTGGATCAAACCAGGATATTGTCAGAGTTTTTTTTTTAATTTATCTTTATTTTATTCCAATAACAAATTTATACTTCAGTTTTCCAAAGTTACATGATTCATGTTGTCTCCTTTCCCTCTTCCTTCCCCCCCTCCCAGAGTTGACTAGCAATTCCACGGAAAAAGTGAATGGAGATCAGGAGGGAGAATATTGGACAATTAGAACTCACAGGACTTTGTAGCCTTTTATTCCTACTGTCCTGGTTTTGCCTTACATATGAGGCTTTACATTTTTTAATTATTTTTTTAATGCTCAGTTCCAAATTCTCTCTACTCCATCCCTTTTCCCACTCATTAATATGTCAGGAAATAAATATTCATCATACATTTTTTCCACATTAGCCATGTTAAAGGAAGGAAAACAAGAAAAATAAAGTAGGAAAATATGCTTCAATCTGCCTTCAAAGTTCATCAGCTGTCTCTCCAAAGATAAACAGCATTTTTCATCAGGAGTCCTTTGGAATTGTCATGGATCATTGTATTGATAAGAGTTGCTAAATCTTTCAGAGCTGATTGTCATTACAATATTGTTGTTTCTGTGTAAAATATTCTCTGAGTTCTTCGGGCTTCACTCTGTATCAGTTCATATAAGTCTTCCCAGCTTTTTCTGAAATCACCTCATTTGTCATTCCTTAAATCACAATAGTATTCCATCACAACCATATACCGCAACTTGTTCAGCCATTCCCCAATGGAAGGACTTCCTCTCAGTGTCCAATTCTTTGCCATTAAAAAAGAGCTGCTATAAATATCTTTGTACATATGGATCCTTGGAGGCTTGATATTTTCTAAATTGCTTCCACAAACATTTTCATTTGATTTGGATAGCATCCCTGAGATTTGAACTTGGGAATATGATGAGTCTTTCTGACTCCAGTCTCAATATTCTATCCACTGCTCCACCTAGCTGCCCCCATTTTGATTATAATGCAACATATTTCTGAAAACTATGTCACAAAGCAAGTTATTGTAAAGAGACCTGTGGCTGCTTTCTGTTTGAACAGGCTCAGTAACATAAATAGAAGATATCACATGAGTGTCAAAGGGTACTGAAAGGCAGAGCTTAAAGTGGGTTGAATACCAGATTTGGAGTCAGAAAAACCTGGGTTCAAATTCTACCATAAGCAGGAAATGTATTAGCTGTGTAACTCTAAGCAAGTTTCCTCATATATAAAATGAAGAGATTGTACTTTATTAACTCTAAAGTATCTCTGAATCTCTGATTCTATGACTGTGGGAAAGTCACTTAACCTTGTTGAGTCTCAGGTTCTTTATCTACAAAATGGATACAATAACACCTATAGTGACTGTATAGTGAATTTCTTCTAGAATTAAAAAATATTAAAACTCCATTCAAAATATTTTGAAAACCTAGGAATGTTATATTGGACTTTTAGAAACATAATATAAGCACTAATTTGGCAGCTCTAAATGCACAGTGACAAACTGCAAAATGCAAGCCTCCATTTGGCTTTCAGGAAACCAACTACTGAGAAATGACATAATTTGCCCATGATATGGAGCAAATAAGAGAAGAGCTCTTAATTACAATTCACAAAATCACTGAGTTGGAAGTTGTCTCTGAGATCCTTTAGTCTATCACATACTTGACCAGGACCACATTTCCTCTTAGGATTGGCTGACTTTTGCTTGAAACCTTCAGGAAAGGATTATGTGTTCCATGCCAAGAACCCATTCCTCTCTTGGCTATCTCTAATTATTATGAAGTTTTCCCCAAAATTCAGGCAAAAGCAGAGTCTTTACAACTTCTACCTGTAATTCTCAGTCCATCCTTCTAGAGCCAAACAGACAAGTTTAATTTCTTCTTTCACACAATGATCCTTCAAATCCTTGAATTCAACTGTCACATTCCCCCTCCAAGTCTTGCTCTCTCCTAGTGAATGTCTTTCTACAACTATATCAAAATCTTGTCATTCTTCTTTTCTCTTGTCTCCTCACGACAGACTCAGAAGGCAAAGAACTAGTTTGGCAGCTCTCAGCAAGGTGTGATAGAAACAATTGGATGTTGTGGTAACAACAGGATTCTGTTTCCTGATGGACCATGGGAACAGGTTTCTTTTCTCACCTGGAGGGCAGCTCCTTCTGTGTCCTCTATTAATTTTCCAGACAAACTTAGTGGCAGTCTCTCCTAGGCATTGCAGTAAGATGTGTGGCCTCCTGAGGTTATCAGCCAAACAGTATATTTGGATTTCAAATCAAGGGATCTGTAAAAACCAATTTGTCAGCCTAACAAATTCTATTCTGACTCACAAAGCCCAGAAAAGGGATTGGCATGGGTTTTTTTCCTCTTAAATTCTTATTTTAAAATGTTTCATCTCTAGTCCTGATAGGAAAGGCCCTTTCCTCCCCCTCAGCAGTGAGGTTTTTAATCTTTCTTCAGGCTCGCATTCGTCATTCATTACACAAGGTTTTTCATCATCTTTTCTCTTTGGAAGTGGGTGTCTTTATCTTAGATTTAAACAATAACTGAATGTCTCCAGTGCATGACTGTTTTGAGAAATCCATTTAATTTTTCAAAACAAGTTACCAAGGCATGTGGACTCACATGATTTCCATTTTAATAGCATCATCTGCACCCTGTGTTTGGATTTAGATGGACATACGCTGATGCTTAGAAGATTCAGTGTTTCGGGCATTGTGCCTTTGAGGAAGAAAAGGTTAGCTGTTTGGTCAGAAGCACCAGGAATTTGAAAAAGCCCAGATTCCAGAATTACCAATCTGGCCCTCTTTCTTTTTTTTTAAACCTTATCTTCCATCTTAGAATCAATACTAGGTATCAGTTTCGAGGCAGAAAAGTGGTAAAAGGGTTGAGTAACTGGAGTTAAGTGACTTGTCTAGGGTCACATATCTAGAAAGTATCTGAGATCAAATTTGAACACAGGACCTACTATCTATAGGAATGACTCTCTATCCACTGAGTCAGCTAACTGCCTCAATCCTGCCCTTTTCCTGGAATTTAAGCATCAACGAAAGCATTTGAAGACAAACTCTTAGCATTAAATTACCTTACCAAACAATTTTATATATGTATGTGTATGCAGCATATACTTTAAAAAGCAACACAATTTTATGTGTGTATACAATATACATAAAATACATATATGAATACTTTATACATATATATGCATCTATGTGTGTACATTTCAATAAAGGAGCACTTATTAGGTAATTACTACGTGAAGATACAGATATGATGATTGAAATAATCTCTGGTCCCAAGGAACTCAGGGTCTAATGTGGAGACAGCAAAAATATCTAAGAATATATAAAGGAAAGCAATCCCCATGCCAAGAGAGCCTATTCCACTCTTGGATTTCTCTGATTATTAGAAAATTTTCCCTGATATGTTGTATGTTCCATGAAAAATATCCCTAATATATCACATATCCTAAAAGTGGGACTGCTAGATGATGCAGTGGATGAAGCACAGGGTTTAGAATAAGAAAGATTCATCTTCATGAGTTCAAATCTAGCCTCAGACATTTCCCTATATATATATATATATATATATATATATATATATGGTGTGTGTGTGTGTGTGTGTGTGTGTGTGTGTGTGTGTGTGTGTGTAACCCTAGACAAGTCACTTAACCCTATTTACCCCAGTTTCTTCATCTTTAAAATGAGCTCGGAAAGATAATGGCAAACCACTCTAGTATCTTTGCCAAGAAAACTCCAAATAGGGTCACGGAGAGTTGGATCTGACTGAAAATGACTGAACAACAACAATAACAAATTTCAGTTTATTAAAACTAAAAATTGCACCGTAGTTTTGGAATACCTGTAGAGAATACACTGGAAGAGAATAGCTACAAAGTATCTCGAGGGGGAGAGCACTTGTTAGGGGCTTTAGGAAAGGCTTCGTGTAGAATATTTTCTTAAGGGAATAGAGGAATTTTATGAGGACTGATGTGGAAACATCCATTCTAAGCATGGAGCACAGCCAGCGCAAACCCATAAAGGAGATGGAATGGTGTATACCTCTCAGCCATGAGCTGGAGGCACTTAATAAATACTGGTTGGACTGAATGGAGTTGAACTGAAATATTTCCTTTTATTTTCATAGCAAAGCTATAAATCAGGTATTCCAAGTATTATTATCTCCATTTTGTAGAGGATCAGGGAAGTGTCTTCCCTCTGGTCACTCTGCTAGCCAGTATTCAAGGCAGCATTCAAATCCAGGTCTCTCCTCCCTCCAGGTCCAGGGCCTGATGTCATGGCACCATGCTTTCTTCCAGTCAGAAGGTCTAGGTCTATACAGGCAGGAATAGCACAATGGTTTTGTACTTGTGTTGTTATGAAAGGATTCTCCTCCATTGCCAGCTTTGCCCATGGTAGCCCTTTGTGAATGTTTGCTAAATTCAGCTCTCTGGACGATGATGCCAACAACCTTGCCACCAGGGCCAATTCATTGGCCAAGATCATTCCTGAGCTAAAGAGAGATATGATATGAGTGAGGGTTAAAAAAGGTCTATTGCAACAAGCTGATATGATTGTGGTGATCCTTGGAGGTCCTGAGTTCCCTCCAACTCTCTGTGGCTCTATCCTATCTATCTGGTCCTTACCTTGGTTGATGCCAGGGATTGGGTTTGTGGTATAGACTAGTCAAGAATTCCTCATAGTTCCAGCTGAAGAATTCCAATGTCCAGCACTGCAGAACCTGACCCAGGCATTTGATAATGGGCCAGAAGACAGAGAAGAGCTGGGTAGGGCATAGCTGCTTCAAAGAAGTAGTTTTGCCAAAACAGAGATTGAATATCTCAGAAGGGAAGGAATAACATAGCAATGGCTGGAGAATAGGCAATAAAGGGGGAAATACCAGAGACAGAAATCAAAACTGATGGTTCAGACAATAGATTGGATGAGAACAGCGATGGCAGGTCAAGGAAAAAGGTCAGAGAATTTAACAAAACAGTTTATAAAAATGTGTTGTGATCAGTTAGGACCATTTGCAGGCTTTTAAATTAGACTTATGCCAGCATTTCCTATAAAGCAATCTTGACGACCTCTTTCTTTACTCTCTCAACAAGATACGGAGCTGAGTTAGGGTCAAGGATGTGGCTAGCCCTGGAGAATTTATTTTCCTGTCTTGACTCATTAGCACTGCATTTGTCATCATCTGAAAACAAATCATGTGAAGTTAATGTAAAGAAATCATGAATTTTTAATTTTTTAATCAATGCAGTTCAGATTAAATATGTATATTTAAAAACTAATTTTTGTGGGAGAGTTTTATAGTAAACAAACCTACAGCCTTTAAGCAAAACTAATCAAATTGAAAATCTGTCTTATCAGATGGTTCAATACCTTTCTGTGAATTTCTTCTCATCTGTAGATATTAGTTGGTTCGTCTAAAGGAGACAATCTCAGAGTCAGTAGAATGGTTAGAGCTTGGCTTTCAATGGTTTCGTCTTTATCTGCAGCTGTATGTGTTGTTTGTGCTGTCAGACTGTGACGATCATGACTGGGAATTACTATCTCTCCATTTTCACAAAATATTAATAAAAACAACCAACCTCCTCCTAAAAAAAATAGGTCTATGTCTACGTAGGATGCCTAGGGAATGTGTCTTATGGTTATCCATGGTCCCTAGAGAAAGCAGATGCTGAAGTTTCCCTTATTGTTTCTCTCAAGGATTACAGAAGTAAGCAAGAGAGAAGAGGAAGCTTTGAAACAGCCAGAGAATCAGTTAATGAACAGACAAGTTTCCTTAGAATCATCTTCATGCTAAATAATAACTCCATCTTAGGGATTTTTCCTTTCCCTTAAGATGGAGATTCTTAACTGGAGTTCAGTGATGTACATGGATAGATTTTAAGGGTGGAGGAACTGGAATGGGGGAAAAATATATCTTTACTTTCACTAATTGCTGACTAAAATGTATGATTTTTTTAAAAAAAAAATCATTATTTTCTTCCAGAATGCCAAAAAGGTCCATAACATGAAAAAGGTTAATAACTCCTGTTCCCTAAAAGATAAGGTATGACTGCTCTAGAGGCCTTGATCTCCAAAGTGGCTACCAACAAACATGGAGGGTTCCTCTACAAGGTCAGTCCAGGTAAAATATCAGCCAGGGAAGCAGTTGCAAGAATTCCTGCTTTGTGCCACCCACAAATTGGCTTTGGGAATTAGTGACATCAGTATGGACTGGCCTTGTTGAAGCTGATGTATACACAAAGCATTCTTTTCTCAGAGGATGAATCAACTTGGCCAGAGGGAAACAATGTGCTAGAAACACCTGGGTTTCCAAAGTATTTTTAAACTTTCTTGAATCTTTAGCATATAAAAATAGCTAAGAAATTCCAAGTAGGAAAATAACCATAAAAAAGAAACTTTGGAAAAGTCAGAGGAGTTTATGTATATGCCTTTCAAGTGACCCCAATGTATGATTAGGTTGAGCAACAACACAGGTATCTCTTTATGTAAGTAGACTGATATAAATAACAAAAACACTAGACATTTATGGAGACAGATAGCCATAACTGCTACAGGAACCAACTTTCAATTAAAACAAAAATGTAATAAATATATGCATAAATTCTATACTTTGTAGTTTCTAAATTAGGACTAGTGAAATCCCAGAGGCTGAAGGATACTAATAAAAAAATACCCAGTAGATATTTTAGAAATCATTGTTCTGTTCTGCCTGCGGGTTACTGCAATATTTCAACAACCATTTTATAAAATCCCAATTCAATTGTACTTTATCTCAGATGTAACAATAAATCCCTCATGATGACAAATTTGTCAATAAATAACTACTTAACCATTAGAATGGTTTTCAGTAACTCAGGAAAACAAAAATTGATATTTGTTCTGAAATGACATAAGAAATCTTTGGGGGGAGTTGTTAAAGGGTACAGTAAGACTTGGTCAGCACTGTGCTACCCTGAGAACTTTGAATAAAAAGGACACTGGGAACTCAAGAGAAAAAACAAAAGCTATTAAGGAAAATGTTATAACTAAAGATGGATATTGTAGTCTAGACTAGCCTTGCAAAAATCTTTCCTGGTTCTAGCTGTCAAAGATTGCAGACCCAGGACCAGGTGGATGACAATGGGTCAAAAGAGAGGTTAGATAGAGATGGACAGGGAGGTGATGTAATAGAAATAGGACTGGACTTGGAATCAAGAAGACCCGAACTCAAATTCTGTCTCAGATTAGGTGTGTAATCCTGGGCAATTCATTTAATCCTCTTCACACTCAGTTTTCTTATCTGTAAAATGGGAATAGTATAATATCTGCTTTACAAGGATCGTTGTGAGGATCAAATGGATAATATAACATTAAGTGCTTTTCAAACCTTAATACACTAAATAAGTATCATTACTATATATTTTAATTAATTGTAAAACTACTGCTCTATTTGCTATAAAACAGAGCCACCTATTAGGCTAGCTCATCTTGAACACTAGACATGGCAGTAGGGTAGGGATAGCTTCTGAAGGAACAGTTTCAGTTTCACCTCTGAGATAATTCCATATGGACAATCCCACTCTTCTACTCCAAGGAAATCATTGTAGCAAGGTTGTAGATGATCAGTGTATATGTCTTGGGAGGCAATATGATGTAATAGAAAGAGCCTAAGACTTGGTCTGGAGATCTGTGTTCCAGTTCCACTCACCACCCGTGTGACTTTGTACAGCCTTTCTTCTCCAATCTCAGTTCTCTCTTCTCTCATCCTATTTATGACCCTATTGGCTAACCCTAACTTGGATGATCACCAAACTCCCTTTTAGCTCTAACAATCTTTGAATCAATGATCATTTGATTGATTTACCTGACCAAACAGATCAGTCCAAATAGTCAAACCAGTCTGTGAGTGTATAGATGTAGATATTAAGAGCTATATATCTTTGAAAAAGGCAAAACCTGGAAGGCTGTTCATGGACCAAGTAAGGAAACAACAAACCTTTGCAGAAATAACCACAGTAAGATGTCTGAGATCTAATTACCCCAATGCTGAAAAGGCTAATAAGGAAATCAAGTATATAAGCAAAATATTTCTTTCAGGTTAATGAAGAAACCCAAGGCATTAATATCAACATATGCTCTTAGCAAGTTAACAATTATTGTAAAATGCAGCAAATATTCAATGAAAATATGATACTTCTGAATTCACCTTGACTCTAGCTGATCATTCAGTATTTAAAAGGAATGAAGCCTTCATCCAGATAGGTCAAACTCACCTAGAATTTAAATTTCTGCTCCCCATGCTGGCCTCTGCAAATCTCTCAAATAGCATTTTGAAGTTACAAACACAAAGAATTTCTTCAGTGTAATGGATCTCGGTCCAATTCACTTCTGAAAAATTATTCTTACTTCAACAGCTCCAAGTGGTTGGTCAATGAGTCTTTGCTTGCAGACTTCCAATGAGAGAAAACTTACTACCTCCAGGAGAAGTCCATTTCATTTTGGAGTAGTTTCATATTGTTAGAAAATGTTTCCCTTATATCAAGTCTAAATTTTCTTTTTAACACTTTTTACCCAGTAATCCCAATTCTACTTTCAGAGACCCAGCATGACTAGTCTGATCTGTGTTATTTTGAACTTCCATGTGTCATAGATGTGGCAATGTCATTAGCTAAAAGAAGACCAGAGGAATTCTAAAATAGTGTTTCTAAGGAAAAACAAAAATAATGCTCTAGTCTCTGAATGTGTCGCAGGTATCTCAAAAACCCTTAAAGTTCACCCTATAGTGTTCTTCTAAAAATCTAAAAGCTAAAGCTAAAATCTCAGCCAGTTATAGTGGAACATACAAAACAGAGAGACTTGAAAACACCCAGGAGCACCAGACATGCCCCTCCCCATGCTTGGAGCCATACTTCTTCACTCTTACTCTCTCTTCTCCATTGACTTGTTCTCACTTCCCTCCCTTTAAGGCTCAGCAATCACAGAAGCTAGCCTAATTAGACCAGGCCACAGGTTATGGTTTTCCCTGCTTTTAGCTCTTGCTTCTAGGCAGCTTCTGACTTATAAGGTCTCTGCCAACTTCGAGAGTTGGATTCAGTCATGGATTCCCCCTCTGATGGTACAACTAGTGGGAAATAATCACAATGTAAGTGAGTTCTGCAGGAAGATCTGTGCCAAGCATAAGCAGGAATTTCTGCCAGAGTAGTGTCTTCTCTAGGGGCAGGTGGGTGGGGTGAAGAAAAGCAAAGAGACTTCTGGGGCAAATTGAGTTTGGATGTTTTTTTTTTTAAATTCATTTGCAAGTCACTGTTCAAGAGTGCCATACACTATGTCAGCTTGGTAAGAACGAGTTTTCAAAATAATGGGGTAGGAATGTCAAGACTGAAATATGTGGATGCTATTTATAGGTTTTAATTATCTAATGCTACTAACCTCTGTAATCTAATTAGATAAATAAGGGAGACCATCTCCTCCATTTTGTTTCAGTCAGTTGGGTATATATAGTATTGAGAAGGAGCCCAGAAGTTTTGAAATCTTGTCAAGAGAAAAAATATTTTTGGATTAATTAGAAATTCTTTTGTGGGCACAGCTACATAATAAAGGCACTAGCTAATCTTCCCTGTTAGGGGTAAAAGGTAGAGATAAGAGGTGTAAAAAGTCTTCGTGGATGGGCAGCTTCTGAATCCAATTATTTTCAGTGTTGACTAAATTATTAGAGTGGTAACTTGACATGGAGTCAGGAAGTCTTGGGTTTGAACCTCTGGCATTTACTAGCTGTGTTATGATAGATACAACCTCTCAGAGCCTTAGGTTCCGCATGTATAAAAATGGGCACACTAGTAGTAACTACTACACAAGGTCATTGTGAAACTCCAACAAGATCATGTCTATAAAGGCTTTGCACACTTAAAAGTACCATCTAAATATGAAGTGTGGATTTGGAGTTTAAATCTCATCCCTGATGCTTAGTAGCAGTGTGACCCTCAGCCGCATAATTTCAATTCCCAGAGCCTCCATTTTTCTAGCTATAAAATGGGAATAATACTGTATACTACCGACTATTTCTACTATATGCTGCCTACCTCATAGGATTTTATGAGTATTTTGTTCAGGCGTTTCAATCATGTCCAACTCTTTGTGACCCTATTTGGGTTTTTCTTGGCAAAGATGCTGGACTGATTCACTATTTTTTCCCTCAGTTCATTTTAAAGGTGAAGAAATGGAGGCAAATAGGATTAAGTGATTTATCCAGGGTCACACAGTTTAACTCAAGTCTTCCCAACTCCAGGCTTAATGCTCTATTCACTGTACCACCTATTAGTACTAATAAATCAGTAAATGAGGAGAATGCAAGGGACATAATGCACCTATGTATCTTCTACTATCTCATAGCACTAAACACCTTTTCACATGCATGTATCTTGTCTTTCTACAGAAACTATATTTTCTACATTTTTCATCCCTCTAAGTATAATGTGCATAATAAACATTCGAAATATATGTGTTGATGAATCATTTAGAAGTTTTGTGGATAATAATTGAATGTTCTGCTAGGGTGAATAGTAACCTATGAACACTCTTTTCTAACACACAGCCATATGGTGTACACCATCCCAGTACATTCATTCCCCTCCCCTACAGTGAACTTCATCTAAGCAACTTCCTCTAAAACACAGACAATGCACCTTTCCCTTCAATTCCTTCCCTAACCTTTTCTATACCAAACCCTTCCTACACACAATTTCTTTCCAACTAGAGTTTTCTCCTTGGGATTTTCTAGGGGATGAGTCAATTTCCTTAGGGAGGGCTCATTTTTGTGAAATTTGGTAACCTGAGTCTCAGGAAGTCATGAGAGGATATTATTAACAATTTAAGAACCAATGATGATTCCTGGAGCTGTTTTTCTTCCCTGGAGAATGTGGAAATATCTCAGAAATCCTCTGTAACATTCAGATTGCATGAATATCTGATTGTGGAACCAAAAGAAATTTCATAGAAAAGGCCAGCATTTGGAGGAAAAGCCTAGCAGGAGTTATTTTGTTTGTTTCTCTGTGGTTTGTGATTTTCTGAGCATCCTTAGAAATCCTCTGTATGCCTAAAAGAATCTCAGTACTTTTCCCAAGAATATAAGTATTTTACTCTCTGAGTTTTCCCTTACATGAATTCTAAATTCCCTTAGACCAGAGGAACCTTTTTTCATCCAGCATGACCTGCCAAACCCAGAGATGTCCTGTAAGTTTCAAAATATGCTATGAGTCACCAGCAAAGACTAGTTTTGTTCATCTTACCCCATCAACTGACAACGGTCTTGTGAAATGGGAACTTTCATTCAAACCAAGATAATATCAATCAATCAATCACCTAATCAATAAGCATTCCATTATCATATAGGCATATATATACATATTGTATTAGTGGGGAAATCAAGAGGGAACCAAAGTGTTGGGGGGGAAAAGGACTATATATAAGGTAGCACCACTTCTTCCTCCCCTTCCCCCAAGCAGGGCTGTTAACTATGAAGTCAGGTCTGACCAGAGCTGAAAGGGTTAAGTGAAAATCCCCTTTAGTCTCCTTCTTCTTTAGATGATGTAATTTGTATTTCCCCTCCCAACACACTGGATATGATTGAGCCTTTAGGAAAAACCAAAATATCTATTTATTTGGGTAAAAGGGTTGAAGTATAAAAAGGGTAGAGGAAAGCAGGAAGTCCCTAGCTATTTCCCTTCTACAGATAGTTTCAGGGGTTTGAATCAGGGAATTTCCCTCTTACACAATATATATGCACGTTCTATCTTGGGCATTGGATTCACAGACGAAAATTAGGCAGCCCTGCCCTCAAGGAGCTTGCATTCTACCAAGGAGAAATGTGCTTCTGAGTACATGTATTAGTAAAGACTAGGTAATGGGAAAGGAGGGACATTTACAGCTGGGAGAGGAGAGTGGAGAGAGATCAAGAAAGGTTTCATGGAGTAGGTAAAGATTGAATGACAAGGCCAGCCATGTTTCAGTTACAGTTTGGTATAATGAAATATGCCCTGATAACTTCGGAAAACTTATGTGGAAATTTATTGCATGTAATTGTAAAAAGTAAAATATCTTTATAAGAAAAATATATGACCCTGAGCAAGTCATTTAATCCTGTTTGCCTCAGTTTCCTCATCTGTAAATGAGCTGGGAAGAAATATCAAACCACTCCAGCATCTTTGCCAAGAAAACACCAAACGGTGTCACAAAGAATCGGATATGACTGAAGCTACCAAACAATAAGAAAATAAAATCTTCCTTAAAATAAATAAATAAATGCTTGCTGCCTTCAGTGCTATTCCCCTGTCTCTAAGCACCAGTTGTACACCATAACCTTTTAGCTTCCTTCCTTTTGCTTCTCAAAAGTGTGGCCCATTATCTCAAATACTCCTAGCGGCTTCATTAACTTTAATGACAAGGCATTATTTCTACCTGTTCTCCCTCCCTTCCCCCAAAGCTGATTATTCCGTAGACCCAGCAAAGAGATAGAAGCTCAGTACTTGGCATCCTGACACAATGATTCAAAACCAGCTTCTGCTCCTGTATCATGTCACAATGTCCTCCCAGTGACCACAGCTCAGCATGTTGCTAGCATTCCTTAGAAGGAATTCAGTCTGATTCCTTCACATTAAAAGGAATCCAGTTAAGGAGCGCCAGAATAGAGGTGGTTCTGTCCTGGCAACTGGAAACCTGCCTGCATTCTGACTGAATTATATTTTCAATTTAATAATTTACATATCAGTAAGAGTCTACGTGTCTTTAGAACCATGTCCCAAGGATTTCCCCCTGATCTTTTCTACCACCAGGCAGGCACAAAGGATTCAATGGAAATGGGGAAAGGGTTGATTTTTAAGCATCAGAAACACCAACAGAAAACACAGCTTGTTTTTACTGTATTTTGATGCATCTGCCATCTCATTTATGTGGGAACCTCTGTCACCTCCGACCTAAGAAGATCACAGTCCAGCCATGCCTTTTCATCTTGGGTGGCTTTCATCTGTGCCTTCCCCCACATCCTCCACTGGATTCACCCATTGCCAAGGTCCCCAGGCATTGTCTGGATAGCCTCGGAATGCTTCAAATTATATGACATAATGTCAAATCCTGGTATTGGTATGCTGGGAAATATTTAACAAACAACTTTCCAGGGAGAAAAAGCATGCTCAATACAGTTTTAAGTTTAATCTGCATTATTAACATTTTCTCCATTATATCTAAATGATCTACAAAGTTATATATCAAACCCAGATTTGTAAGCTTGCAGATTTCCAAAGGATAAATGCTCACAATGAAAATTTAAGCAACATCCCTAAAATCAGATCTCTCTTAAAAAAAAAAAACAAGATTACATAGATATTTATGGGAAAATAGCATTGATTAGAAATTACACTAAGGTTTTAAAACAAAATTCGAGGGGAAAGGATGCCGCATAGAATGTTTATTTTAAAAGAGAGACCCAAAGCCCCTAGAATTTGAATTGACTTTCTCTTGTGTGTGAAAAATCTAGGAATTTGATTAGGCAGGTAGAAGAGAAAATGGTCTTGCCTTTTAAGAGTAGTTTGTGTCTGTACATTTTCTTCATGTATTCATCTGCATAAGAGAATGGAAGAAAATTGTGTTTTGAAAACTGGCAATAAAGCCCCAGAGTTGTTTTCTTGGTACTAGGCTTAAAGTTTAGCATTTAGAGTTTGAAAGTTGGGAGACACATGTCAGGCTCCTAGAGGAACCTAAAGTCTGGGTATCTAAACCACTTGAGGGTAAAGGGAGACCAAGACCGAGGGTATTACCAATATGGAAGGACTGGGTTGTTTATTTTAAAGAGGTTAGAATCTGGGCTAAAAATCTCTGACAGGGGAGATGAAATGTTTCTGGAGTCTAGAATCTGAAGGAAGAAAATAGGAGAATTTGAGCTTAGAGCTTTTTATTTGTCCCAGGGTAATGTTTCTTCCTTTTCTTTTCTTTTTTTAACCTTTACGTTCCATCTTAGAATCAATACTGTGTATTGGTTCTAAGGCAGAAGAGTGGTAAGGGCTAGGCAGAGGGGGTTAAGTGACTTGCCCAGGATCACATAACTAGGTAGTGTCTGAGGTCACATTTGAACTCAGGACCTCCTGTCTCTGGACTTGGCTCTCAATTCACTGAGCCACATAGCTGCCTCCTATTTCTTCCTTTTCTAAAAGAGCAGGGGAAAAAACGTGGCAATACCCACTCTTTCCTGAGAAAGAGATGGGTGAGAATTTCAGCCAAGCCAGAAGCTGCAAACAATGTAGAGAATAAAGACTATCACAGAGATGACCTACCCCAAATTGACTGAGCTCTAGGCCCTCTGTGAACATCCAGACTCAGAGTAGCTGCCCCTCCTTCTACTCCCTCTCGTCTTCCTCCTTCTCCTCTTCCCCCATCCCACAACTCTTTCTGACCACACAATGCTGCCTAAAACTCAGCCACCACCACTAACATCCCACTCTAAAGCTACCCCTCCCTTCTACTGTGCTCTCTGAAATGGCTGCTCCTTAGAAAACAACTTACTTTCATCTTAAATCTTTCTCTTTACAAATCCTTTCATGTTCTAGCTTTCAGTGATACCTGGATCCCCTTTGATAACTCTGCTTTCCTGTCCACCCTTTCCATCACTGGCTAGACTTTTACAGACTCCATTCTTCCAACTCACAGGCTGTTTGATAGGCATCTAAAACACGACATGGCCCAAACCGAACTCATTTCTCCCCTGAATCTTCCTCCCTTCCTTCTTCTCTACCACTATAGAGGGTCCCACTATCCTCCCAGGCTCCTTGAGAGCAGGCTGGCCCTTGTCTTACTTTGTATTCCCACTACGTGAAGCCAGGAGGTTCTTGATAAGTGCTAGCTGACTGAGAGTTTAGCAGAACTACAAGTAGAGAAGACTGTGGACCCAATGGCAGTATCCAGTAGAAAAGAGTAAAGGATGTGACTAAGGAGCATTAATTAATCAATCAATCAAAAATATTCATTAAGCACCTACTATATTATACAGAAGGGTAGATTTTGAACTCTCCACTGTCTCCCCAAAAGAAGAACCCAGGAGGTTAGGAGGGGGAGCAAAAACACTGGCTATGAGTGAGCTGAATCGTTTTAGCGACTGAGTGGTTCAGTAGTTTCAGTTGTGCTCACTTCTTTCTGACTCCATTTGGGATTTTTTTTGGCAAAGACACTAGAATGGTTTCTCATTCCTTTTCTAGCTAATTTTACAGATGAGGAACTGAGGCAAACAGGATTAAGTGTCTTGCCCAGAGTCACACAGCCAGTAAATATCTGAGGCCAGATTTGAACTCAGGAAGATTCATCTTCTTGACTCCAGTCCTGGCATTCTGCCCACTGTGCCATCCAGCTGCCCCCTGTCTTTCTTAATGTTACCTAAAATCTTATCACTCTTTAAGAGAGCATATTAACTGTTGCCCCAAATCAGGTTTACAGTTCCATCAAATGCCCAGGTCTCTTTCAAATAAACTGTCATTTAGCCATGTACCTTCATCTTATATGTGTAAATTTATCATCTTAAACTCAAGTGTAAGACTTTATGTTTATTGTTAGTGCTTTTCATGGTATTCAGTTTGGTTCACTGTTGTGAGATCTCTTTAGACCCTCACTATGTTATCTCACCACCCCTCAGAGCTTTCCAATTTGCAGAGTTAAAAAGTCACTGTCAGTGCTCTTCTATGTCATTAAAGTCATGGATGAACAATTGCTAAATGCCTTTGGCCAATTCCACCGAGACCATCTTCCAAGGTGAAATTGAACCAGTGAAAATTATTCATTGGGTTGAGTCTTTCAACAAGGTTTGAGCTATCTGATTACATACCTCTTACCTCTTCCTTGGTTCTAGCAGAAGAGTGGGTGTGTATGTGCATGCAGTTGAGCACACATCATCATCATCATTATAGCTAACATTAATATGGCACTTACCATGTGCCAGGCACTGGGCTAAGTGCTTTACAATCATTAACTCATTTGATCCCCACAATAACCTTGAGAGATAGGTGCTATTATCCCCATTTTACAAAAGAGGCAAACAGAGGTTTAATGACTTTCCCAGGATCATACAAATAGAGGCTCAAGTGGGATTTGAGCTCAGTCTCCCTGACCCCAGGCCCTGCATTCTATCTGCTGTGCACAAATCCACTTGGGTTTGCCCCCAGATATTCAGCTAACTACTGAAGCTTAAGAACTAAGAATCTAAAAATTATGTAGCTAATAGTACCAGGAGGGAAAAAATCTTTTAGATTATTTCTAAATAGATAACTGAATCAACTGATTTGACTGAACTCATTAGTCAATTCAAAATAGCTAATTTATGTTTCAGGTGGACATAGAAATATTCATGGGGTCCTTCCTCAATACTAGATATAAAACTATTCACTTCAAAGGAATTTGAATTTTTAAGTATGATACCCAGTGAGAACCCACTTGACAATTTGAATAGAGAAGCAAAATTGGAATCAAAAAGTTATTGGTTCATGATGCAGAGTGAAATAAATAGAATCTGAAGAAGAAGACTATTGTCATAGTCAGCCATGAAAATTTGGCCACTTCAGCAATGCAATGATGTAGAACAATTCTGAAGGACTTATGATAGGGAATATTATCTACCTCCAGAGAAAGAGCCGTGGGAGATGGATGGATGTGGAGCAAAGCATTCTATCTTTCACATCAGTGTATTCATGGTTTTATTTTGGGGTTTTGGTTTTGTATGAGTGAGTTTTACAGTAATGACGTTATGGAAGTGTATTTTGCATGATGGTACATGTATATCCTAATCAACTTGCTTGCCATCTCTGAGTTGAAGAAGGGAAGGGAGTAAGGGAGATGGTTTGGATCTTATAATTTTGGAAAATGTATGTTGAAAATTATTATTATATGTAATTGGGAAAATAAAATACTTTTGAATTTAAAAAAAGAAGATTATGTTCAAATCCCACCTCTGAAAGCTAGTGTCAAAGGAGCTGCATGGCCACAGGCAAATCATTTGATCTCTCAGAATCACAGATATCTATCTAAAATTATAGTCTAGGTATTGCGATGTATATCAATGGAGAAAGTTCTGACACCCAGAGCTCAGAGACTAAAAAATCACAAGAACTTGGTAATGAACATGATTGTTTTTGTCTTTTACAAATCAGAAGAAAGGGGTAGAAATGCTGACACATGATCCAACATAATCTATGGAAGAAAAGGCAACATGATTTCAGTAAGAGAAATTCTGTATCTCTAGAGATTTATAAAGGCATAAATTCATTTGTGGGAAAGGAAGAACCAGTGGGCACAGGATTCCACTAAAAACTCTAGCCATTTTAAGCATCCTTAGGTTGCTGAATGTTATTTGTTAGATTGGAAATTGGCTTAAATACAAGAGACAAAGGGTAAGGATAAACAAGTGTTTCTTGGATTAGCGAAATGGGAATCATTGGAGACCCAAGAGATCAGCCCTGGGAATCGTCTTGATGAATATTTCTGTAAATGATGTGGAGGAGGGAGTACACAGTGAAATTCCAGGTTTGTGGATGACACTAGGCTTTTCTGTGTAGTGAAATGCCAGGCTAACAAAGATAAAATATGGGAGGCTCTCGCCAAGCTGTGTGAGTGGGACGAAAAGTGACAGATGAACTTCAGTGTGGGCTAGCGTAAGGTTGAAAAGAAGCCAAACTATACTATAAAATCATGGAATATTTGAGCTTCAAGAGACTTTGGCACAGAGGGAAGGGAGGGCATTTTAGTTTAGCAATACCATTTTACAGAGGAAGAAACTGAGGTCTGGGAAGACAAGTGACTTACCCAGACTCATGTAGAGTTAGTGGCAAAAATAGAAGAATTAAGGCCTAAGTCACTTAATTCCTAGGCCTGGGTTCTTTCCACCAGGGCATGCTGAGCTTCTGGTTAAAATTTAGGAGCTTCCAGGTCTCTCTTCTGTCCTCACACTTGCCTCTTCAAGCCTTGCATGCTGCCACATTTATGGGAAGGTATTTTGATAGGCAGTTTCTATTTCTACAGTGATTATAGCCTAATGCATTTAGTCTCTTTTTTTGTGAATCACTAAAATTTCTAAGTAGAAGCTAAGAGAATCCTAAAACAACATAGGACAGCATGTCTGATCAGTCAATAAACATTTATTAAGTTCTTAGTATGTATTAGGCACCGTGCTAAGAACTGTGGACACAAAAATAGGCAAAAAACAATTTCCTTAAGGAGTTAATAATCTAATGGGAAGTGTTAGATTTAAAATGGTTGAAGGCCTTAAACTGTAACAGTTAAAAGAGTGATGTTGTAAACTATAGTGAGTTAAAATGGTGGAAGATATAAATTGTGATAGATATAAGAGAGGGTGAGTAAATTTGACTGCAGAAATATGTTTCACTACAGTGTCTTGGTTTTTAAATCAAATATAAGGTGGTCACCAGGGAAATATTCCCAATTATTCAAATACCCAAGTCAACTGGGTTTTATAGAGATTTTAATTAATACAAATGTGGAATTAAAGAAAAGAGAGAAAAAGGAAATAAGTATGAAGGGTCTTAAGCCAACATGGCCTAGATCTGAATCTTAAGAGAGAGAGATCAGTCAGTCTTTTAACACTCACCACAAGGTCTGTCTAAGCAAGGATTCTAGTGACAGCAGGCCAGCTCCATCTCAGCTGACTTCACCAGAGAGAGCTCCAGCCAGAGTCCTCCTTAAAGAGCCTTCCAGCCAGAAACTGTTCCAAAGGGCCTCTCTCCAGAGCCTCCAGAGGGACAGAGTCCCCTCAGAGGAGCTCCAGCGAGACCTCCTTAGAGATTGTCCTCCAAGAGCTTCCCTTCTCCAGAGCCTCTCTCAAGAGATTCTTCCCAAGCAATCCTCATCAGAGATCCTCCAAAAGGATTTTTCTTCTCTAAAGCAGTCTTAAGTACGGGTGGAGTAGAGGTCCTCCCATTTCTGATCCTGGCGAGTTCTCACATCAAAATGGGGAATGTTTCCCAGTAGGGAATTTGTTCCAATGGAGGATTCCTCAATGTGGAAATTTTTAACATTCACAAGTCTGAGAAATTTCAAGATTTACAGAAGATAACAAAAATATAGACAAAGCAAGCTATATACAACATAAACAGGAAATCATTAAAAGAGGAAAAGCACTGGAATTAAGAGAGATTGAGTGGATCAGCTAGGATGGAGCCAGGAGTCCAGAGGACCTGATCTGCCCTCACATCCTTTCTAGCTTTGTTACCATGGGAAAGTCACTTAACTCTACTTGCATGGCTCTTGTGCTTCTGTCTTAGAATGTTACTAAGACAGAAAAGGAGGTCTTTGTTTTTGTTTTTGAAAATGGGAATGGATAAGGCTTCCTGCTGAAGGCAAAATTTTAGTTGAGACTTAAAGGAAAGCAGGAAAGTCAGTAGTAGAGTGGAGGGGAGAGAGAGAGGGAGAGCAAGAGAAAATACCCAAAACTGAGGTATGGAGTGCCTTGTTCCTGGAACAGATTGAAGGTCAGTGTTGCTGAATTGAAGAGAATGGATCAAGGAGGAATGTTTGAGAAGTCTGGACAAGTTAAAGGGAGCTAGACTGTGGTTTCAAATGCAAGAGCATTTTGAAATTGCTTCTAGAGGCACTAGGAAGCCTTTGGAGTTTACTGAGAAAGGGATTGACATAATCAGTCCTAAACTTTAGGAAAATCACATTTGAGGCTGAATGGAGAATGTATTAGAGTGGGGGAAAACTTGAAGCCAGCATGCTCAACAGCAATCTATTGGAATAATTAAGGTGTGAGGAAATGAGAGCTTGCATTGATAATTGTTATGGTAGGATTTGGGGTGAGGAAAGAACAAGAGGGACATATAAATTCAAGTTTATTGTTTGGGAAGGGTAGGAAGGAACATGGGTTTAGGAGTAAACTTATACTTAATTTAAAAGCTAAATTTTATAAACTAACTAAACTATCTTATTAAGCTAAGCATTAACTTTCCAATATCCAAGTCTCACACCAGGAGTCCAATCAAATAGGGCCAGGATCTTAAGTTGGTAGATATCCAAGTAGATCCATATATCTTCTTATTGATACTGCCAGCAGCCAGATCCAGAAAACCCCTTTCCTCTGTTGGTCACAAAAGAAAATTCTCTTCAAACCTTCAGAGAGCAGACTCTGAGAAGAAGCAAAGTTGGGCATAGAATTTTCTCAGATCCCAAGGCTCAGGCTCCCATGTGACCGACCCTTAATCACATGTTCCTGTCAATCATTCTCTAAGGTTTGCATCTCTCAGTTTTTGCAACAGTTTTTGTACAAATCCAAAAATCATGTTGGAAACATGATTTTTGAATTTGTGCACAATCTAAAATTTCACTTATTAATTTCAATTATTTGTGAATGAGACCAAAGGTTTCATTGCATCTGGTGTACTGACACAGACTTTAGGACAAAGTTATTGTCCAATTGGATACTAAAGTTGTCAGCTAGATCCAATTGCTGCAGGTACAGTCCCTTGTTTAAAGGGTGTAGCTGCTGTAGCTGTGTTAGTTCAGAAGTCATCAGACTTAATTTTGGGATGTTCATTGACATCAGAGTAATTCTTACTCTGGTCACCCTTTACTACTTGGCTGTATTTAGCTCTAGCTCCTGTAAAATATTATTATTTAAAATTTCAGTTTAAATTCCTTTTGAGAAGAATTTTAGGTTAAGAAAGATGCTACCTCTCTGAATCCAGAAACTGAACTGTTTGGAGAAGACACCATGAAGATGCCTCCAGACCACAAGCTGCACAAGAAGAACGAGAATGAACTTTGGGTGTGGTTGATTGAACATTTATTTGTATGTATACTTTCATGCCAAAGGGGACTGCCCCCTAACTGGTTTTTTGTCAATGTGTCTAGTAGTTATTTGTTTTGTTCTTTTTTCCTCTTATCCTCAAATTATTGCAATCTTTAAGTTGATTATGTTTTCATGATCCTTTTGGGGAAAATTTTTCAGAATAGGATCAAATGGAGAATTGTAAAAATGGAGATTTGAACCCCAGACTTCAATCCCCAGAAGTCCTTGCTAGTTCCCAGATTGCCCTATAATCTCCCTGAGTCCTCACCTGAGTTCGAGAACACAATGGCTACTTGAACTGACTGTACCACCTACTCTCTCTCCCTGCTTCTGCTTCCAAGCACACATGTCTCTCAAGATATAGAGTAAGTGAAATTGAATGGGCCTTTTGGCCCTCCTAGGCATGTGCTTTCTTATTTTGTATTTTCTTTATTTCTTAATCTTTAATAAACCTCTAAAAATATAACTCTTTTGGTAGAAAAACTAAATTTTAATTGTTACACTCCAACATTTACCCAAGACTGCATAGTACTGAGATTCGGTGCTTGTTGTCCCTGGCAACAGACATTCTGACATTGATTTGCATACCTATTTTGATTACTGTTATTATTATTATTAGTGTTCCATCTGTTGTTATTATAATTATTATTACTATTCTAGTTATTGTATTTATTAAGCCCATTATTTGTCTTCTAACCTGATTCTTGAATCTGCAGTCCCTGTACAGATGTCCAATATGATCACAAAGGAATCAGTGCCTAGGGCCTGATCTCTTCTCATTAGGCTTATAATTGTTATTATTATACCTTGGCTGTACAGATCTCAATGCAGCCACAGCCTTTATTTCTTTAATTTCACTGTCTTTAGCCTTCATTTCAGCTTCCTTTAATTTCCTTTTCAAGTCTTCAACAATGGTACCTCTCTCATCATTTTTATCTTCTAAGTCATTTGTCAAAAATGTGGCTTTTCTCCTTATTTCTTCAAGATCTAACCCTTCCCAGTCAGGGTAATTTGTTTTTAAAAATTGTCTGATCTTTAGGACTGCATTCTTTACAAAGACCCTGTTAAGGTGTGCAATTGTGGTTTTTTCAAGTGGATCCATCCCTAATAAAGTTTCAGCTGCCATGGATATCCTTTCCAGGAAAACCACAGGAGCTTCAGAGATCTCTGCTTTATAGTCTCAAATTCTGACCATGAATTGGGTCTTTTAGTATATCTCCCCATTACCTCCAGGATTGCATCTCTTGCTTCTGTCAACATATCATATACCCCTTCATCTGTTGTATCCAACTTTAAGTCCTCTGGCCAAGATTGTAATAAAGGATCTGTTCTTCTCTCCTGTATAAATTTGGTTCTCTCTCTCTTTGTCAAGACCTCTTTCATTAATAGGGCAAAATCATTGAAATCAGGATCATATAAATCAATTGCCCTATGCATGGCTTTAATTACTTTATTTGGTTCATTATTGAAAATTGGAGTTCTCCTTTTGATGGATTCAAGGTCCTCCGGAAAAAATTTCTTTTGCATCTTCACCTTATGTACCTCATTTTGCTTAACCACTGACATATCTCTTAATGGGCATAAATTTATTATTCCTGCTGCTTCTTGTTGAAGCCTATTTAGGTTTTTCCCTTTATTTTTAATTTGTTATTGTCATGTGCACAGCCTTGGTTCATATTCATGTAGTTTATAAATTGCTCCAGTGCATCCATTTGATTTTTCATTTGTATAACCATCAGCTTTAAGTCAGAATCCCTTCTAACCCAGGTTAGTAGCTCTTTAAGATACTTTACACAAAGGCACACAGAAGCATGAGACTTGTATAAAATACACCCACAGATCACAGAAAGGGGTACATATGTCATAATGATCAAGATACAGATCTGTGATACAGAGCTTTAGGTCCATCAATGGCTTCATACAATCCATATTAAAAACATAATGGCAGTAACCAGGGAATGACACAAATACAAAATATGGAATATGTATAATATAGTTGAAAAACACCACTAGCATATTGCTAAACATGTCTACTGACATGCCAGTTTCCATTGTCAAATTATTATAAAAAACAATATTATCACACTGTAACTTGTACATGCAACAAAGAAAACAAAAAGAAATAAATTTCAAATTTTAAAAACAGTTTTTTCCCAAGATGGCCACTCCAAGATGTTTGCTGGGGGTCTGTGATGCAGCCTCATTAACTCCCTTTAGTAAGCCATGCCCTTAGAATTCTATGTGGCTTACCCCCTAAGCTCCTAACCACCTAAATATAGAGTAGAATGTTGGCATAAAACTGCTCTCTTTATACTTAAAAAATAATTATACAATAAACAGACAAATAAACCTAGCCTCTTCAACCTAGCTGGCTCGCCAAAACTATTATGGTAGGATTTGGGGTGAGGAAATTTATTGTTTGGGAAGGGTAGGAAGGAACATGGGTTTAGGAGTAAACTTATACTTAATTTAAAAACTAAATTTTAAAAGCTAACTAAACTATCTTATTAAGTTAAGCATTAACTTTCCAATATCCCAGTCTCACACCAGGAGTCCAATCAAGTCTCACACCAGGAGTCCAATCAAATAGGGCCAGGATCTTAAGTTGGTAGATGTCCAAGTAGGTCCATATATCTTCTTACTGATACTGCCAGCAGCCAGATCCAGAAAACCCCTTTCCTCTGTTGCTCACAAAAGAAAATCCTCTTCAAGTCTTAGGTCCTTCCAGGAGAGCAGACTCTAAGAAGAAGCACCGTTGGGCATAGAATTTTCCCAGATCCCAAGACTCAGGTTCCCATGTGACCTTTAGCCATATGCTCCTGTCAATCATTCTCTAAGGTTTGCATCTCTCAGTTTTTGCAAACTTTTCATCCATTATCACATAATGCATGGATTTCAAAGGAACCCTTTCCCTAGGTGCTAATGTCAGAGCATGGTCAAATTGCAAACAAACACACAAACAAAACTCTTCATTTAACTTTGGAACAATTAGCCTCAACCAAAAATGACAATAGACTTATAGACTTATGGAATGTTAGAACTGAGGGGGAACTTAGAAATTTATCTATTCTACTCTCATTTCACAGATGAATAAACTGAATTTCAAAGAAGAGAAGGGACTTGTCCAAGGTCACACAGTTAGAAAGAGACTTGGGTCCAGAACTCAAGTCTCTTGATTCCCAGTAAACTTACTAACTAAACTTTACTAAAATCCAGGAACCTTACTTGGGCAGCTAGCTGGTGTAGGACATAGAGCACTGTGCTTTGAATCAAGCAGACCCAAGTTCAAACCCAGCCTCAAACACTGAGCTAGAGTACTTTTAAAGGAGGAGAAAGAATTAGAGTGATGACAAGTCAGAAGATCCATGCCATGTGACAATTAAAGGGACTGAGGATTTGATTAGTCTGACTAAGAG